>NC_135813.1:85551577-85641773 GCF_964213995.1 Mustelus asterias | reverse complement strand
GTGGGGCTGGGGGGTGTGGGGGGGGGGGGGGAAGAGTGGGGTGGGGTGGGAAGAGTGGGGTGGGAAGAGTGGGGTGGGGGGGTGGGGTGGGGAAGTGTGGGGTGGGGGTGGGTGGGGGGGGAAGAGTGGGGTGGTGGTGTGGGGGGGGGAAGAGTGGGTGTGGGGGGGAAGAGTGGGGTGGGGGTGTGGGGGGGAAGTGGGGTGTGGGCTGGGGGTGTGGGGGTGAGAGTGGGGTGGGGTGGGAAGAGTGGGGTGGGGGTGTGGGTTGGGGAAAAGTGGGGGTGGGGGTGTGGGTGGGGAAGCTGGGGTGGGGGTGTGGGTGGGGAAGAGTGGGGTGGGGGTGTGGGTGGGGAAGAGTGGGGTGGGGTTGTGGGGGGGGGAAGAGTGGGGTGGGTGTGTGAGGGGCGGAAGAGTGGGGTGGGGGTGTGGTGAGGGGGAAGAGTGTGGGGGGAAAGAGTGGGGTGGGGGTGTGGGGGGTGAAGAGGGGTGAGGGAAGAGGGGTGGGGGTGTGGGGGGGAAGTGGCAAGGGGGTGGGGGGAAGAAAGGCGAGGGGGTGGGGGGAAGAGTGGCGAGAGGGTGGGGGGAAGAGTGGGAGGGTGTGGGGGGGGGAAGAGTGGCGAGGGTGTGGGGGGGAAGAGTGGCGAGGGGTTGGGGGGAAAGTGGAGGGGGAGAGTGGCGAGGGGGTGGTGGGGAGAGTGATGGGGGGAGAGTGTGGGGGTTGGAGCGGGGGAGGGTGGCGTGGGGGGGGGCAGGTGGGAGAGTGGCATGGACTGGGGGGGGAGGGGGGAGCAGAGTGGCGTGGGTTGGGGGGGAAAGTGGCGGGGGGAAGGGGGGAGAATGGCGGGGGAATGGGGGCGGGAGGAGACTGGCGGGGGGTCGGGGTGGTAGAGTGTTGGGGGGGGTAGAGTGTGCGGGGGGAGAGTGGGCGGGGATGGCGGGGGGGAGAGTGGAGGGGGCGAGTGGTGGGGGGGAATAGCGGCAAAGGATGTGGGGGGAGAACAGTGGCTGGGTATTTGGAGTAGAATAGTGGTAAGGTGATGGGGGTATAGTGTGGGTAAGGGTGGGGGTTGAAGGGTCGGAGCTTGTGCAGAGGAGTGGGAGGGTTTGGAGGTTGAGTGGAAGGGCAATTGTGGAGAAGATTGAGGTGGTTTGGGGACGAGGATAAGGGTTGTGAGGAGGGGGGGAATAGCGGCAAGGAGGTGACAGATATTGGAGGATTTGAGTGGTTGAAGATATGGGGGTCAATTTGGCGTTTGGTAGAGTGGATGTGGTTGAACACGTGGATGGAAGTGGAGGGTTGAGAGTAGGGTGGAGGGGTTTGCAACAGGAAGGGTGTTGGGGTAGGCTGTGTTATAATGGCATTGAGAAGAAGGCAGTTGGAATGGGAAGGGAATCATGAGGAGTGGTAGGAGCTGGTGGAGATGCTGAGGGTGCTAATTGGGGTGAGGGAGGGAGTTGTGAGATGATGATGAGGCAGGGGAGAGAGAGGGTGTGGAGTGTGAAGGGATGAGTTTAAGAGGGGAGGGGAATGGGAAAGGGATGGGTGTGAGAAAGGAAGGAAGGTTGAGCAGGGGAATAGCACTGGGGGCAGGGGGTGATGAAAGGGAGGGGTCAAAAAGGGACAGGAGAGAAGGGGTCAGGAGGGAGGTGATAAAAATGGAAGTCAAATGCAAGTAACTGGAAGAGTTAGAGTCACGGGTAACTGAGGGGGTGACTAGAGATGTGGATACTAGCAGTGATGAGCATTGAAAATACAGGTACAATTCCCATTGCTGATGGTTATCACTGAAGAAAAATGTAAGTGTGAATGTCAGGTGAGAACAGCGTATCACTCGAGCACAATTCCCTCCACAATTGTATAGCCTGCAGAGTGTTAAACTGTCCAGGCTATCAGAGGTCCCTGTCTACAGCACACCCAAAGAAGATTGCTGCCAGGGAGGTGGTGGCCTCATGATATCAGTGCAGGCACGATGGGCTGAATGGTCTCCATCTGCACAGTAGGAATTCTATGATTCTAACATTCATTGCTTTTAAGAGTAAAATTGAGAGGAAAAAATGCCAAATGGACAATCCACTGGCTTATGACAAATGATTAAAGCAAATCCTTGGTGCTTTGGGGCTTATATTCTGGCTTTGTCTACTTTTTTCATGAAAGCTACAAACCACAGCATGAGAAATAGTGTGACAGAGTCAAGTGCATTATACCTGTTAGTAGTTTAAGAAGTTGACACTCCTGTCTCCTAAAAATCTCATGCAAGTGCTGAGCATCTCCAAATCTCCTCAAATACCAAAAGCATGAACACGCTTTTTAAATGTCACTCATTAAAAGTAACAATCAGTTATTTTGTTTTCTAAGTGTTTTGATCCATGTTGTTCTTAACAATAAACACAACTCCATATGCTTAAATGAGTTGAGTATCCTGGTGATGCTAAATATCATTTTCAAGGTTGATAGTCCTGTACAAAAATCTCTTGGAAAGAAAGAGGAAGAAGAAGAGTAAGTAGGAGAGTCACAGGGGAATAAGTGGTGGAAGAAGACAACTAGCATACCCCAGCAAATAACTTAATTTTCATGGTTAGGAACTGTATTTTTTTCTCTGCAAAGCAAACTTTTATTTATTGTGCACCCTGCTCAACTGAAAACATCTCACTTAACTAGAGTAGTGCGTGTCCAAAATACAGCCCATTGGCCACACCTTCCCAGACATCCAGGCAACCCACCGCACAAAGCTAGGCCCTAAGCTCTGAAATTTGTCCTTAAACCTCTGCCACTCCTCTAACACCATTAAAACTTACCTCTTTGCTCAAGTTTTTGGTCACCTGTCCTCCTGTGTCCTCATGTGACTCAGTATCAAATTTTGTTTGAAGCTTCTATAAAATGCCATGAGATGCTTTATTCCATTAAAGATGCAATGTAACTGTAAATTATTATTTTTTAACTTTATAGTTCTTCCTGTAAATTTGGTGAGCCTGGAAGTTTGGATAAATCTACACCAACTCTTTCTGTTAGTACCTACCGCTCCTGACATACACAAATTACAACCTTCAAACTTTTATATGTGACCTGTGAAGTTCCAATGTATGCACCCATGCTGTCCATTGAAACTAAAGGCTTGGAAACTTTGACTTTTGCAAGATTTGGAAGCTATGGTAGTGTAGTGGTTATGTAAGCTCAAGGCTTGGACTCAGAAAATGTGAATTCAAATCCAATCATAGCAATTTGAGAATTTCAATTTAATTTTTAAAATCTGAGAATAAAAAGCTGATATCAGTAAAAGCAACTGTGAAACTGTCAGATTGTCAGGAAATCCCAATTGGTTCACAAATGTTCTTTAGGGAAGAAAATCTGTTGACCTTACAGCATATATGTGACCTTAGTCACACATCAACGTGGTTTACTCTTAACTGCATGCCATGCCATGCCACTCAATTGTGACAACTGGGAATGGGCAAAATGCCAGCATTGCTAGCAAGGTCCATATCCCAAGAATTAATAAGTAAGAACATACAAGCATATGAAAATGATGGACAGGAAAACACCAACTTGTCTATCTATCCTGTCCTAGTGTAATGCTTTATACATCATGATACACACTTCCTTTCCACCTGAGAATCTCCTGGGAGAGGAGGGAAAATACCCAGGTCAATTAGGAGAAATTATTGGAAAATACCAAACCAATCCCTGTAGGAAATCAAAATTAGTCCAGGAAATCACATTGGCTCTGATTTATCTTACAGGTTTCCTATCTCTGTACAAGACAATATCTGTCCCAGCCAGAGACAAGTTCAGCTCTCTCTTGAAAGAATATGGTGAATCAGCATTCACTGCACAACCTACCATCCTATTCCACAGGTATGCAATTCTCTGAAAAAAGAAAAAAACACTTTAATTCCACCCCAGGGCCCTGAGTGTGAAAGGTCAGTTGGGTGTAGCATTGAAATTTCACTGCATTTGTGGCCAAGGAAACAGATATTTTAAGAATGCACCACCATACAGGGATTAGATTTCCTTATTCAAAATAATAGCAAACTAACTTTCATATCCCATGAGTTATCTCCATTGCTTTTCCAATTGTGTATCTGTTGTCACCAAAAGAGAAAATGCTGGAAAATCTTAGCAGGTCTGGTGGCATCTGTAAGGAGAGAAAAGAGCTGACATTTTGAGTCCAGATGACCCTTTGTCAAAGCTAAAAGGCATAGAAAGTGGGAGATATTTATAGAAGAGCAGTACTTTTTCAGAGTAAACATTCCTGGAAGAGAAGTGGCAGTGAGTTAAACACTAGATAAAAGGAAATTACGTATCTGTGTATTACGTGTATCTGTTGTAACTAAATTATGTGTATGTGTTGTAACTTGTTGCATTGGATAATTATCACCAGTTCAATAGTGAAACTTAACATTATGTCAAAGAGGCAGATAAATGGCTCAAAGCATTGCCTCTACAATTGAGTTGTAAAATATTAAGAACTATTGGTTTAATCAGCCTCCTTATTGTACAGACTGTACAATGATTTATGGAAGCACATCCAGTAAAACCACAGTCAACCATGCAAGACTAAATCACTGAGCAGGGAATGAATGTAGAAGAACACAAACTAAATATTAACAAATGTAATGATAATGTTGAGAGGTTATTTTATAAATCATCACATTTGATGAAAAAAGCCAATTATAATTTCTGTTGCATCCTAGCATTTGCTATTCCTTCTATTAAAATGGATGTTTAACAATGCAACAATAGAACGGAAAATAAAGGGAGTATGCATTTGTATAATTACATAAAGTATTATTTTATTATTTTCATGGTTAACAGTAAAGGCACATAACTAACAAGACCTATAATAATCTTTTTTAAAAGAATATTTAGAGATAATTGTACTCATTTTGTGCAAATTTATGAAGATGGGATATTAAAGTGGCAATCAAATCAATTACACAAACCAGACCATTGTAAATTCTAGACCTACATTGTCGTTGATTTCTTCCTTTTTAAATGATAGCTTTAACTGGAAATCACTCAAGTAAACATCTGAATAATGGCAGTGCATTCTTTTGGGAAAATGTAATTATTATTGTAATGAAAATTAATTTTTAGACCAATTCAAAAGTTGTAGTTTGGAAAACGTAAAACTGAATTTGTGAATGAATTTCTTGCGTGTGTGGATGAGAGAGGAGGAGATGGGAATATTAATAAAACAAAGTGAACCTCAATTCAAACAATATGACAGTAATACAGCAGATCATTTAAATTGTTTTTGTAACCCTTAGGTCAGGAAGTCATTTCAGAAAACTGAATGGACAACTTGGCAAAATTTAATTTTGCGCAAGGTCAGATTCGGTTGTTTAAGATCAAAAGCCAATTATGGAAATAATCAGTCAAAATTGATGTGGGAAGGGACTCCTGTTTACAGACAGTGAATGAGTATTTTGTCATTAGAGGAAGGATAGAAGAGCAACTGAAAAGGGGTAGATTCAGTAGGATGTTCTCACTGAAGGTTTATGATTATGAAGAAGTTTTTTTTTCCCATGACAGTTTTGAAGATTAAGCAGTGACTCAATTGGGATGTGACAAGATAAGTGCCCCTTCCCTTAACTTATCACTGAGATGATAACATTTTAGGACAAATCATTAAAAGAATAAAAGGAAGGTTAGAAAAGTGAACCAACCCAATGTCAAATTCTATGCCATGAATCATTGCTAAAGGCATTTTTAAAATGAATTAGATATTTGTTTTAAAAAGAGGACTATTAAAGCATTTGGGCACTAAGCAAGAAAGTGGGATTAAACTAGGTATCTCCTGTTGAGAAGCACCAGCTCAGTGTTAATGGGCCAAGAGACTTGTTGCTATGCTGGAACATCTATGGTTCTAAAACAACACATCCATTTGAAAATTATGCCTCAGTCATTCCCAATATATGAAAGTGGTCACCCATTGGAAGTCTACTACTGATGTTAGTCGATCTTCAGCATTATTGTATTGCTTTTTCTTCTCCTCAGTTGGCAATAGCCTATCTATTGTCTTGTATTCATTTCCACTGTTTTAAAAAAGGAACAAGGTAAAAAAAATGGCAATTTCTGGACAAGCTTTGAGTGTTGAGGTCTTTTATGCTCAGGATGATAATGTTGATAACATTCAAAGCTGTATCAGCACATTTTCATTTTCAAAATATGATTCCAAAGATTTCCAGCAGGTAATTAGGCAACCTGCAACCTTTAGGAGTACTTGTTTTTAATTCCCTTTTAGGAGTGCAATACAATTAATGATCCAAAATGAATTGCTGAATTGAGAGTTCGAGCTACTTTTTCTGATCTTAATGTATTTTTCAGAAAAAAGATATAGAAAATTACTAGTGAAACACAAAGCAGTTTTTTTTTTGTAATGCAAGTCATTTTGTATCTAAATTAACCTCAACTATCTTAAATTATTTTAGATTTATTTGCAGATATTTATGTATGTCATTAAGTATCAAGAGAATGGTGATGGCTTGATTTTCTCTGAGTTTTATGTTACTTTAAATTCAAATCAGTGGTGTTCCATTTAGCAATAAGAAGTATCTTCCCCTCTTCTTCCCCAACAATTCAAAAAACAGAAATAATTTCTGTATTTGAGAACATTGAACTTTCCAATTCATGTCTATATGCTGTTGGTGTGCTTAACACATAGAAAACATTAAAGTCATGTGTTTATTTCCATTACAAGGAAAGTCCACCAATCTCTGCAGTTTAAAATTTCTAATCTGTACGCACAAGATATCTTGTTCATCAATATTTATGACCTTCCGCTGAAATCAGGAGAAAGTAAGGATCCGTTTCATATTCTTTGATTGTTCCTCCCCTCCTCACCTCCAACTGTTTGAAACAGGCTGCCCAGGTGTCAGAGCCTTTCATGTAGTCCTACCTCAAGTGAGCATTTGTAAATAATCAAACCATGGGGGGCATGTGGAAGAGCTTCACCTTGTCCACATGTTCTTGCTTACCAGGTGTTAAAAGATCCTGGCCAGCAGTGGGAACACAGCTCAGCAACAGAGAGGCCAATTGTTTAAAGAAAAAGTCTCAGGCACAACTTATATTTTGCTAACACTCCTCACTTGTGCAGGAAAACCTATCAAAGCATTTCACATTCAGACAAAAAGCAGTAGGAGGATAAAACAATGGGAAAATAACTCCGACCTATCCCTGACCTATTCTGCCCCACCTCCTCCACTCTTCTCTCCAACTATATAATTCATTACATTTCTATCCCTCTTCAGTTTTGAAGAAGAATAATATGGACTCGAAACATTAACTCTGGCTGGAACTTTCTGGCCTTTCACGCTGGTGGGATCTTCCGGTCCCATCTATAGTGCACCCCTGCCACAGGTTTCCCAGCAATGAGGGGTGCACTCAGAAGATCCTGCCGCCTGCCAATGGTGGGCCACCTCCACAAAACATGCAGCGGGTTGCACGGAAAATCCCACCCATTATTTTTCTTTCCACAGATGCTGCCAGACTGGCTGAGTTTATCCAGCATTTTCTGTTTTTATTTTATATTATATTGAAAATAAAGAGATGTTAGGTTGGGTATTATCAACAGTATGGTCAAAGAGAACAAAGAACAATGAACAGTACAGCACAGGAAACAGGCCCTTCGGCCCTCCAAGCCTGTGCCGCTCCTTGGTCCAACTAGACCAATCGTTTGTATCCCTCCATTCCCAGGCTGCTCATGTGACTATCCAGGTAAGTCTTAAACGATGTCAGCGTGCCTGCCTCCACCACCCTACTTGGCAGCGCATTCCAGGCCCCCACCACCCTCTGTGTAAAAAACGTCCCTCTGATGCCTGAGTTATACTTCGCCCCCCTCAGCTTGAGCCCGTGACCCCTCGTGATCGTCACCTCCGACCTGGGAAAAAGCTTCCCACTGTTCACCCTATCTATACCCTTCATAATCTTGTATACCTCTATTAGATCTCCCCTCATTCTCCGTCTTTCCAAGGAGAACAACCCCAGTCTACCCAATCTCTCCTCATAGCTAAGACCCTCCAGACCAGGCAACATCCTGGTAAACCTTCTCTGCACTCTCTCCAATGCCTCCACGTCCTTCTGGTAGTGCGGCGACCAGAACTGGACGCAGTACTCCAAATGTGGCCTAACCAGCGTTCTATACAGCTGCATCATCAGACTCCAGCTTTTATACTCTATACCCCGTCCTATAAAGGCAAGCATACCATATGCCTTCTTCACCACCTTCTCCACCTATGTTGCCACCTTCAAGGATTTGTGGACTTGCACACCTAGATCCCTCTGTGTTTCTATACTCCTGATGACTCTGCCATTTATTGTATAACTCCTCCCTACATTATTTCTTCCAAAATGCATCACTTCGCATTTCTCCGGATTAAACTCCATCTGCCACCTCTCCGCCCAATTTTCCAGCCTATCTATATCCTGCTGTATTGCCCGACAATGCTCTTCGCTATCCGCAATTCCAGCCATCTTCGTGTCATCCGCAAACTTGCTGATTACACCAGTTACACCTTCTTCCAAATCATTTATATATATCACAAATAGCAGAGGTCCCAGTACAGAGCCCTGCGGAACACCACTGGTCACAGACCTCCAGCCGGAAAAAGACCCTTCGACCACTACCCTCTGTCTCCTATGGCCAAGCCAGTTCTCCACCCATCTAGCCACTTCTCCTTGTATCCCATGAGCCTTAACCTCCTTAACCAACCTGCCATGTGGGACTTTGTCAAATGCCTTACTGAAACCATTTTGAGCTGGTTCCAAAAGTAGGGTGGAAGGTGGAGAGGGTGAGGAGTGTAGTCAATGCACAAGGAGTCACCAGTAGTGAAGCAGGACACAAGAAGTAGCTTACCATTAGGTCTGTGGTAGCTGTGCAATAGGGCACAGAGCAGATCACTAAAATAAGACTGGGCAAGGCCATGAGGGCATTAAAAGTGAAGACAAAAATTCTGATATTAATTTGGTGAACACAGGGAGCCAGTGAAACTTCAAGAATACAGATACTATAGAAGCATGGAATCTTTCCAAGGACTGTTCTCTGAATGCCTCAATATAAATACTTTTTACATTGAGGCAGAAGCAGAGCCGTTTCATCAGTTAATAAAATGCAATAACCTTGAAAGCATGTGTTTATTATTGCATCAGATTTCCCCAAGCCAAAACAATCACTAGCATGATAAGACTTGCATTGCATGTACACATTTAAACTTACTACCTAAATATTCAGGAGTCATTTTAAAATACAAATTTTAGAAGATTAGATGAAGCTGCTGGGTAACTATCAGTTATAATGCAAAACATGAAATTAGCATAGACTAGAATTATGTAGTATAGATGGTTAAAGAGCAATCTCATTCATGTGTTTAAGATGATTAAATAATTTTATAGGATAGATGGAAAGAAGATATTCCGTAGGTGAGAGAGTTCAGAATGGGTTGGGGAAGTGGGTATAACCTTTAAAATTAGAGTTAGGCCATTCAGGAGTGATGGTAGGAAGCACCACTTCACAACACTGTTCAGTGGAAATCTGGAGCACTATCTCCCAAAGAAAAATGGAGGCTGGAGGTTAATGAAAAATTTCAAAACTGAGATTGAGGAAACAAGCATTCAAATGTCCCACAAACAGTCATGGTGATCATTAGCATGCTGTTCTTTCACTTCCAAGGCGTGGATTATAATCCAGAATCATACCAAAGTAAACAAAGCAAAATTATCTTCTTTTGTAACTGGAAGGGTCCTAAAGACTAACTTGTTTCAATTTTGGCATGAGTTCACAGCACAAGTTTGGCTTCGATCAGCAATTTCACTCGGAGGCCATGAGGATGGCTTGTACAGGAAACAGAGAGAGAGAGACCTATCATATTGCAACAGCAATTGGAACTTTAAACAAAGTCAAGTTTCTATCATGCTATTGTGCTGTAACAGTATCAGTTATGATTGGAACATTTTCAAAAGTATTCAATAGGCGCATAAGAAGGATGTGTAGCCTGTGGAGAACTTAGGACCATTCAAACAAGGTGAAGGTTAGAATTGTAACTTTTAATATTCAGAGCTGAAATTATACACAGTAAAATTTAAGTTCATTTTAACAATCTATACAGGGTATTTATTAAATCTGAATGCAACCTTAAACTTTGATAGCTTTTAATGTATACAAGATATCAGTGAAGTGTAAACATCATATGAAAGCATAATTCATAGTTTTTTATAATTCATAGTCTCTTGACTTCAATATGAGTAACATTTTTGTGATTTAATTCAATTTCTCAACAGTTCATTTTTTCTTCAGCTGTTGCCATTTTCAGTTTCAGCTTCATGAACAACATTAACATGAATTTTAAAAATAAATTATGTTTTCATGTGCCTTTTGCATATCTATCGGTGTAGATCCAAAGTTTTAAAAGTTGCACAAATACTTTAAACATCCTGTATAACTGATTATAAAGCTTGAAAGCTTTACTTAAGATGCCATTAAATTGAAAAATACATTTAAATTTGAAATGATGATAAGGAAAACCAGAATTGTAAGACAAACTCACTAGGAGACTGAAATAAATAGAAAAACAGAGGCCATATCACTCCGATTAATTGCAGTGGATTGTCAACACCTTGTACGCATAATTATTATTCCTTTTGGCCCAGAGTGGAAAAGACAACAGTGATGGGTAATGAAGTTAAGATGGCAGAGTAAGTTTACCAAGATTACTGTAAAATCAATTGCAAAATACAGATGGGAAATTAAAATCTTTACATGAAAATGATCTACATATTAAAAGCTTATTCAATAATATGACTTTACCACAAACCACAGTATGACATTAAACAGCAATTAGTGGGAGGGGACAATCTTAGGGAGATTTAAAGAAATCTCCTCTTTCAAAAAGGTTACTTATATTTTTTTCTGTCTGATGTCTATAACGAGTAAATTGAAGTATGGTTTTCCCCCTGTACAATGCTATGATTAATAACTTTTAAGTATATGCTTCAATGTTGGGCATTACCCTGTACAAGGCTCATTTATATCATCCTGACAATAATGAAGGTTCAGACATTTTATTTCCTTCAGGCTACCCTGTCACCATTTACTTTCAGTTTCCTGACCCTTTGGGCAAAGGATTATAATCTTCAGTTTTGAAACTTACAGCAGGCTTGAATGCAATATTGCATTTCACTGCTTAACGTCAGGAGAAAACTGACAATCATGACACCCAAATTGAAACACCATTTAGATGAATCCCTACACTTTCAACTTTTCATTTGGCTTCTTGATATCATCTCGCTTACCAATTTCCTGTTGCTTCATGACGCAGTTTGCTTCCCTTCCTCTCCAACAACAGTTTGAGGCTAAATCAGTCTGTTTGCAATCCTGATGTCATATTTGACCCTGAGATGAGTTTTCAACCACATATTTGTACCATCACATAGATCATCTATTTTCACCTCTTTGAGATCACCTGACTTCACCCTGACTCAGCACATTTTCTGCTGAATTCATATACCTCATTCATGTCTTTGTTACCTCTAGACTTGATTATTCCAGCACACCTCAGGCTAGTCTCCCACATTCTACCTCTGTAAACTTGAGGTCCAAAATTCTGTTGTCCATGTCTTAACCTGCACTAGGTCCCCTTCATCGTTCACCCATCACCCCTGCCCTTTCTGACCTACATTGGAATCTGATTGAATAATGCCTCTATTAAAATTCTTATCTTTGATTTCAAATCCCTCCATGGTTTCATCCTCCTTATCTATGTAATCTCCTCTAGCCCCAAACCCTCCTTGTTGTAGGAGATCCAGTACAGGGACTGCAGGCAGGCAGGACAATTAATAAACAAGGCCTCAGGAATATTATATGCTAAATTTTAATTTAATATTGGTGGTTGTTCATTACTATGACTTTTATTGTTAGCAGTATAAGGATGAGGAGGAACTATTTGCATTTGTCACAGTCATATATGGTGTAATTTGTGATGTTGTGACTTTGATAAGAGTTATTTCAGTACTGTGGCAGGAACAGAACCCTGACTGGGTGGACAGGTGGGGGGAAGAATTCAAACATGGATTGCAGAAAAGATGGGCACAGATTTGGGAGGTAACAACACGTTCAAGGACATTAGAGAGGAAAGCGAGATTGGAGTTAGGATAGTAGTTTGCAAGGATGGGGGGGGTGTCAAGGGTTTTTTTTAAGGGGTGTTAACAGCAAATTTAACGGAGTGAGGGACAATTGAAGAGAGAGAACCGTTAACAATCCCAATTAATATGAAGACTAGGAAGGGAAGTTGTGTCGTCAGCAGTTTAGTGAGAATAGGGTCAAGGCAGCAGGAGGTGAGCCTTAGGGACAAGATGAGCTTGGAAAGCGCATGATGGAAGACAGGAGAGAAACTAGAGAAATATGTGAGTGCAGGGCTAGGGCAGATGGACGCTTTGGAGGAAGTTTGGCCCAGTGAACTAGTGGAAAGCAGGGATGCAGCAGAGGTACCTGATCAATCTTAGTGAAAAGATGTCCATCAGCTCGTCCCACTTATTTTTGGAAATGTGGGTGAGGGGAAAGGGTTTTAAGAAGATGGTTTTCAATAGATAAAAGAAGCTGGGGTCCAGGGTGATCCTGGAATAATATGCAGTTTTAGATGACGAGAGCTGGACTTGAAAGTGCTTAATCAGGTAGCGGGCATGAGCTGTGGATCACCTGTGGTCTTATAAATTGGAAATCCAAGTTGTAATGTTTGTCTCTATATATAAAAGCTTAAAGATTGGCTCTAGTTCCATTCTTCATCACCTGGCTTTGAAATAGAACATTTATTACTGGATTCTACAGAGTGATGGGAAATCAAGAATATGGGGACATAATCTTAAAATTTGGCAATGAGAGCTGGAAGCAATTTGGCACAAAGGGTAGTACAATTCTTTGCCCCAGAAGTCTGTGGCCGCTGGGGAACAATTGGAGTATTCAAGATTGAGTTTACTGGATTTTTGTTAGATAAGTATATTGAGGAACATGGAGTTAAGATGAGCAAGTTGAGGTACAGGTCCATCCACCATGATCTAATTTGATGGCACAACAGGCTTGAGGAACTGAATGGCCTACTTTTGTTCCTCTGACCCGATGATACCTCATCCAAATGGATATCAACATGTTAAACCCAGACATGACTATGGGCAGGCTATTTGACCATGAATGGGAATGTTATCACAAAGCTCAATCTCATCATTTGACCTTAAAATATCTGCACTTTCCCTGACATTTCAATTAGGAGTGGGATCCCAGATTGATCTTTCCCCTTCCTAGCCAAGAGACGCTGAAGCAGCCACTATGTTTGTGACCTGAAGCAAAGAAAGCAAATATTGCATGACTGGTGTCGACATAGGAAACTAAGATTGGTTTACCACTTATTACATCTTTGAGCACCTTATAGCAACTCAAGAAAACAAGACTATTTTCCTTTCAAAGCCAGTGAATATACTGTAATTCTGTGGATATTTGTAATTCATCACTGCACATTTACAGAAAATCACTTATGGAGTAGTTACGGTAATCTTTTGAAAGTCCCAACATCCTTACTATTCTCATAATGTTAAAAACTTTTCTATTTGAATGTTGTCAGTTTCACAACTGCAACAAGTAATAATGAAATTCAAGATGTTTTCAGAGGGAGGAAAATCAGTTGAACATCAAAATATTTACCTCAGTGAGTAAACATTTACTCAGTCTCTCACACACACATCAATATTTTTGCCATAGCTGACCAGTTTCTAAATAAATCACCTCACACTTGATAAAGTGAAGTGGAAACTATTTTTCTACACAAGGACAGAACTTGTCTATGTAAGAATTCAATATTACATACGACGTGTAAAATTAACTATGTAAAAATTGCATATTGCTTTGAACTACAAATCTAATGAAAGAAAGCAGTAGGGTTGACGATGAAAAGATACTTACAGACACTATGTTCAGGTTTTCCCCAATAACACAGTAAAACCTGCACTTAATTGTAACTGCGACTTGACTAATTGAGGTTTGACTCACAATTGTAAGACTTTCCATTTCATGTAATAAGCACTAAAGTGCAAGTAGCTGCTGCAAAGAATAAGGAAAAAAAAAGAACTGTCTGACTGCATTGATTACTTGCAAAGGTGCTGGATAACCAAGCAAGCCAGTTCATATAAAATTATCCAACATCTGTCCAATATTTATCTTTCAACCAACATCAGTAAAACAAATTATCTGCTCATTATCATATTATTGTTTGTGGGAGCGAGGCCACTTGGCCTATCGAGTCTGCACCAACCACAATCCCACCGACACCCTAACCCCATGACCTCATGCATTTACCCTAGCTAGTCCCCCTGACACTAAGGGGAAATTTAGCATGGCCAATTCACCTAACCCGCACATCTTTGGACTTGTGCGTAAATTGGTTGTGTTTCCAACAAGTGACTATGCTTCAAGAAGTACTTCATTAGCTGTAAAATACTTTGGGAAGTTCTGAGCTTGTGAAAGATGCTATAGAAA
This sequence comes from Mustelus asterias, assembly GCF_964213995.1. NCBI lineage: Eukaryota > Metazoa > Chordata > Chondrichthyes > Carcharhiniformes > Triakidae > Mustelus > Mustelus asterias. The sequence goes on along the minus strand of NC_135813.1, from coordinate 85,627,257 downwards.
TGGAACACTTTTCTTGAATCTGGTTTATGCTTTTAATGGCTTCTCTGGAACAGCCTCAGGAATGTTAATTTAGTCAAAATCCTTTAGAACTACATAAAGGATTCCAATAGCCCAGCCCAGTGAGCTCTACAGAGCAGGAAACTCACCAGATTCAACATGCACAAGGTTTGTTTATTTGAGCTTTGGCAGTGGAAAGATAAAATTAATTAGCCTCAAAACTCCTGGATTGGAAGGGTTTGAGGGTTGATGGAGATACATCAGCCAGTGTCTCTGATCTCTAACCAGCATATGTGGAGAATTTGGGTGTAGACAATATCATGCAGAGCAGCAACTTCAAACTTGATCACGCCATCCACTGCGTCCACCTGACAACTCATTGGGCGGTTTTTTCGGGCCTCGCTTGCCCCGAAACTGGAACATCCCACCCAAGGTCAACAGACTTTTCCATGGTCCGCCCCTCAGCTGCTCCAATTCATGTGGCAGGCGGGACGGTAAAATTGCAGCTATTATGTTAGTTCACATATGATGGTCATTTGGATGGAATATCAGGCATCCTTTGGTTCCTGACCAGGAGGTTAATGCCTTTGTAAAAGGAAAAAAGTTGGCAGAAAAAAATAGCATGAAGAAAGTATTCAATTATGTTGAAAACGACTTGTGAAACTATCATATTTTGCAAAGTCAATCAAGTAATTCCTGATTTTTTCACTCTAAAGAATAATAAGGATTCAAATGTTAACTTTTTTTTTCTCTATCCACGGACACTTTCAGACCTGCTGAGCCTTTCCAGGATTTTCTATTTTTATTTCTGATTTTGCCTGGACTGTGCCTTATATATATCTTTTCTCCTTTTCCCATTTTATTACATACTGAACCCCAGTGATGGGTATAGCATATATTTAAAATGTTTTTATATTGTGCAAGATTCACTCTGTTGCAGTTTTCCCTAAATTTTGTCTTAGGCAGACAGCTACAAATCAGAGGACTCACTAAGACCATCTACAAAAGGCTATTTTTAAGTTGATATGGGACAGAAGTTTTAGTAAGGATTGACAGTTTTACATTGGATTAAAATGTCTGTACAATATCCATACTCAAAAGTCCAGCAACATCAAACGTTTAATCTTTCGTATATTTTATTAGAAAGGTTAACATTTTTTGAATAACCCACTCAGGCCCCTAAAATATTGTTGCACTTACTTACAGTTAAGCCAAAAAGCTGGTTACAAGAAGAGTCTTTTATCAGAAGCCACACTTAATTTGGAAGTAAAATTCAGGACTTCTCTTAATTCACAGTATGAAACCATGTAATGTCAGAAACTGAAATGGAAAAATTTAAAGGAAATGTGTTATATGCCAACTTTTCTTTGTTAGATAAACTTGCGACTTGTTCTGCCAAATATCCCTTGGAGCTGCCATCTGTCACTTTGCTGAAACGTGCTGTATATATTGAGGATTGATTAAGGTTTGGCTATAGCATCCCTTACATCAGGTGAAACAGTTTACATACTGTCACAACCACATGAGGAGAGGTAAAATTTGACCTGCCTAATTTACCACTCCAGATCTGGCTGTAGCAGTTTACTTATGAATTTAGCAAGGATACGCTTTGCCAAAATTGCAGGCGTCCCACTATATATGTTTTCAGATTATAAAGAATTAATCAAAAATGTTTTTCTGAGTTTAAATCAAAGAACATGATGAGTTTATTGACCTTACTTCAAAAATTAAAATAAAAGAATTAGGTAAATTGTCACTTTCATTCACATGTCACACACATTCCCTGGACCCCCTCCACCACACACACACACCAGTACAGAAGGCAGAATTCAAGAATAGACCTTTTTTTTTTACAGTTTATGAAAATAAACAATTAAAGAAATATACAATTAGAACCATAGAACCATAGAAAATTACAGCTCAGAAACAGGCCTTTTGGCCCTTCTTGTCTGTGCCGAACCATTTTTTGCCTAGTCCCACTGACCTGCACTTGGACCATATCCCTCCACACCCCTCACATCCATGAACCCGTCCAAGTTTTTCTTAAATGTTAAAAGTGACCCCGCATTTACCACTTTATCCGGCAGCTCATTCCACACTCCCACCACTCTCTCCGTGAAGAAGCCCCCCCTAATATTCCCTTTAAACTTTTCTCCTTTCACCCTTAACCCATGCCCTCTGGTTTTTTTCTCCCCTAGCCTCAGCGGAAAAAGCCTGCTTGCATTCACTCTATCTATACCCATCAAAATCTTATACACCTCTATCAAATCTCCCCTCAATCTTCTACGCTCCAGGGAATAAAGTCCCAACCTATTCAATCTCTCTCTGTAACTCAACTTCTCAAGTCCCGGCAACATCCTTGTGAACCTTCTCTGCACTCTTTCAACCTTACTTACATCCTTCCTGTAACTAGGTGACCAAAACTGTACACAATACTCCAAATTCGGCCTCACCAATGCCTTATATAACCTTACCATAACACTCCAACTTTTATACTCGATACTCCGATTTATAAAGGCCAATGCACCAAAGGCACTCTTTACGACCCTATCCACCTGTGACGTCACTTTTAGGGAATTCTGTACCTGTATTCCCAGATCCCTCTGTTCAACTGCACTCTTCAGAGTCCTACCATTTACCCTGTACGTTCTACTTTGGTTTGTCCTTCCAAAGTGCAATTAACTGTTCTTTTGCTGGTTGCGATGTGGTGATTCAACTTTGCAGCCATTTTGTTCAGTTGTCCTTCTAAGTGTAGCTGTACAGAGCAGATGTCCATGTTTTATCCCTAAAAGATGGGATAGTTACTCGGCAATGTCCATGCTCAATACTTGCAAGAGAGAAGGAGACCTGGCTTTGCAGCCTTTCAATACATCCTTCCAGTCTCTGCTCTGACTTGGTAAAAACGATTCTTAAAAAGCCTTGCTGGCTTTGTATTCCATTTGATTTTGATTACCATGTCTGCTGCAGTCATTGTGTTGTAGAACAGGTAATTACATTTTCTGATGTCTCATCTCAAATTTTATCCAGAGTAATAGTGCAAAAGTGAGAGGCAGTGGCGCAGTGGTATTGTTGCTGGACCAGTAATTCAAAGGCTCAGAGTAGCACACTACAGCAGATGGTGGAATTTAAATTCAATTAAAAGATCTGGAATTAAAAGTCTAATGTCGATTATCATAAAAATCCCATCTGGTTTAGGAAGGAAACCTGAACGAAACTGGTCTGGCCTACATGTAACTCCATAAACACAACCACTACAAGGAACAAAGGAATGTCCTCAGCACCAGAAACAACATGGTAAACCCAGCCCTGATAACGCTGCAAAATTTTCCTTACTAGCATCTGAGGGCATGTTCTGAAATTGGGAGAGCTGTCTCAACATCAACTCTGGACCCCATGAAGTGGGCAAGGAAACCTCCTGCTGACTACCACATACTGTCCCCCCTCAGCTGATGAATCAGTACTTATCTATGTTGAACACTTGGCAAGGGTGTAAAATGTACTCTGGGTGAGGAACTAAAGTGTCCATCACCGAGAGTGACTCAGATAGTAGATTACCACAGACTGAGCTGGCTGGGTCCTAAAGGACATAGCTGCTAGACTGGGTCTGTGGCAGATGGTGAGGAAACCAACAAGAGGGAAAAACATACGTGACTTCATCCTCACCAACCAGCCTGCCACAGATGCATCTGTCCATGATAATATTGGTAGGAGTGGCCACAGCTCTTGTGGAGACAAAGTTCCATCTTCATTTTGAGGATACCCTCCATTGCGTTGTGTGGCATGACCACCATGCTAAATGGGATAGACTTTGAAAAAATCTAAAGACTCACTATCCAGAGGAGGCAGTGGCATAGTAATGTTGCTGGACCAGTAATCCAGACACTCAGGGTAATGCCTTCAGGACTTGGGTTCGAATCCCACCATGGCAGATATTGAAATTTGAATTCAATTAATATCTGGAATTAAAATCTAATGATGACCATAATAGCTTTGTCAATTGTCAAAAAAAAACATCTGGTTCACCACTGTCCTTTAGAGAAGGAAATCTGCTGTCCTTACCTGGTCCAGCCTTTATGTGACTCCAGATTCACAGCAATGTGGTTGACTCTTAAATGCTCTCGGGGACGGGCAATAACTCTACATCCCATGAATGAATTTTTAAAATATTACGTGCTGTAGGCCATCAGCAGCAACAGAATTGTACTTAACCACAATATCTGGGCATATCCCCTACTCTACCATTACCACCAAGGTAGGAAGAGTGCAGGAGGGCATGCTGTGAGCAACACTAGGCATCCCTAAAAATGAGGTGTCAACTTGGTGAAGCTATTTGTGTGCCAAACAGCATTAGCAGCAAGTAATAGACAAAGCAATTCAACAACCAATGGATCAGATTGAAGCTCTGCAGTCCTGCCAGATCCATTCATGAATGGTGGTGAACAATTAAGCAACTGACTGGAGGAGGAGGCTCCACAAATATTCCTATCCTCAATGATGGAGGAGCCCAGCACATCAGTGCAATCACAACAATCTTCAGCCAGAAGTGTTGAGTGAATGATCCATCTCGGTTCCTCCAGGATTGTTGTCGATGCAGACTCGATGGGCTGAATGGCCTCCTTCTGCACTTTAGGGTTCTGTGATTCTAGAAGGACAAGGGCAACAGATGCCTGGAAATGCCACCACTTGGAGGTTCCCCTCCAAGCCACTCACCATCCCGATTTGGAAATATATCACTGTTCGTTCAGTGTAAATTGATCAAAATCCTGGAACTCACTCTCTAATAGCACTGAGGGTGCACCGATTCCCCAGGGACTGCAGCAGTTTAAGAAGGCAGCTCACCACCACCATCTCCAAGGGCAACTAAGGATGGGAAATACATGCTGGCCTAGCCAACAATACACCACTTCTCTTAAAAGAATTTTTAAACAATCAATAGTCTTTCTCACGGTGGTGGTGGTGGCAGTGGTGGTGGGTGGAGGGAGGGGGGGGAATTGATTTCAATAAAGAATATTTGGAATTAGGGATCTACTGATGACCATTAAACCATTGTTGATTGTCGGAAAAACCCATCTGGTTCACTAATGTCCTAAGGGAAGGAAATCTGCCATCCTTATCTGGATGTGGAGATGCCAGCGTTGGACTGGGGTAAACACAGTAAGAAGTCTAACAACACCAGGTTAAAGACCAACAGGTTTATTTGGTAACAAAAGCCACTAGTTTTCGGAACAGGCTGTTCCTTCGTCAGGTGGGTGGGAGTTTCTGGGAGAACTCCCACCCACCTGACGAAGGAACAGCCTGTTCCGAAAGCTAGTGGCTTTTGCTACCAAATAAACCTGTTGGACTTTAACCTGGTGTTGTTAGACTTCTTACTATCCTTATCTGGTCCAGCCTATATGTGACTCCAGATTCACAGCAATGTGGTTGACTCTTAAATGCCCTCAGGGATGAGCAATAACTCTACATCAATCGCTACACATAAATGTTAAATAAGCGGTCCTATGTGTGGGGCTTAAAATTAATTGTCGCTCAGTCTAGATGCTCCATCTACCCCCGATTAAGTGAAATAAAAAAACCTGTATTTATCTCTAGACATGCCAAAGTGTTTCACAGCCAACAAAGCACTTTTGAAATGTAGTCACTGTTATAGTATAGGAAACTCGCAAACCAGCTTTCACACTCCAAGCTCCCACTAACAGCAATGTCATTAAAGACCAGATCACCTGTATTTTTAAGATGTTGGTTGAGGAATAAATATTGACCAGGATATCAGGGAGAGCTCTGCTGTAATTCTTTGAATAGTGCTATGGAACCTTTTCCATCCATCTTAGAGAACCACCTAGGTTAACATTTCACCTGAAAGAAGCTGCCTTCTGACAATACAACACTCCTCAGTACTAAGCGTTAGGATAGATTTTGTGCTGATTTCTCTGAGTATTCTATTTACACAGCATTCTCTACCACACATTATATTAAGACATACCAGTTTACCCTTGATTGCTCTATATGGCTGAAACAACTGGAAACCACCTCACCAAATTGCTTTCAGAAATTCCATCACAGCCGCCCAAGAGGAATGTCAGGGCTTTAATGGTAGAATTGTGTCACATTTTCAAGGGGTTTCATTTGCTTTTCAGCAGTCACTATAATACTGATTCATCACCGTCTGAAGTGGATTTTAAAGCATATTAAAGGAACATCTTGCAGTGCCATTACAAGACAGGAAGGTGCAGACAGAACAGCTGATAAAAATGTTTACCAATACAAAATGTAATTTGTGAATTTCAGGTCATTTGCTCCCAATATTAGATGTGATTCCGCAAAAGGACAACATTTGCTGAATAATCCTCAGTGCTAAAATTATACTGACAACCAATTTAAGATTATCAGTTGGGCTTGTAGTGTGGTGTGGATGTGTGTACTGAAAGTCATATATATTAATTAATACACAGGGCCCTGTTCTTTGCAGACAGAAAGAAAAACACATATTGTGCCTGTTTCAGCTAAACAAAATAAGTAATCGCCGTTGGCTGGTTCATTCCACAGGGCAGTGCTTTGACCAATCAAGAGTAAAACTGCATGGTTTAAATTTCAAACAGGCAGTTAACTGTCAGTCACCATCAACTGGTGCATTCTCCATGGCAATGTCTCTACCAGTCAGAATCCACTTGCCAACTAATCAGCACCCTCTTCGCATACAGTATGAAGTTGTTCTTTCCCCTGACATTGGTATTCTTGTGATTGTCCTGATGAGTGCAAGACGAAAAGCCTTGACAAAATGTCTTTCTTCAGCAAAACTCAAGTTCTTTACTACCAAATCACTAATGTGGTTATCCTGTGCACCACCTTCTACTCGCTCAGGATAAATACTATCAAAGACCAGGGAGCAGAGGTTTTCCGGCTGGCAAGAGGATGCTGAACACAAAAGTAGTTTAAAACGTGATGAGGATGAAAAATGCGTTATCTCAGCAAAATGGCTTCTGACCAGAATGAAATCAGTCTTGAAAGAACTACTCTGTCAATGTATTTTTAAACGCCAATAATGATGTCTATGTGATCATGGTTGTTTAAAAAACAGATAATGCTGCAGTTCTCCCATATAACTTGCATTTATACAAGACCTTTAACATAGTAAAATATCTTAAATTTTCTATTCTGTAGGAGTGGTATCAGATAAAATTTGACACACGGCCACGAGGAGATATTAGGTTAGGTGCCAAAAGCTTGGTCGAAGAGGTGGGCTTTAAGGCATTTAATCCAACATTTCCATCAAGAATTATAGTGTGTAAAAAACACACTTTGTGCTACTTCACGTAGCATTGCTTGCCTCTCCAAACGTCAGTAAACTCCACAAGGGGAAATAACTAATAATTTCCTTTCAAAAATTTACTGGCATGCTTCTATTGTGCATTTCATCAGATCAAAGATAAGGAATCCGACTTGAGTGGTTAGGAAGACAAAAGCTACTTAAAACTTAATTCTTACAGTTATCTCATCTACATGCCTATACATCAGTGAGTGTTTTTAACAGTCATTATCGGAATCTCACTCGCTCCGCTGTCACAGTAAAATAACTGATGTTTTTCTCTGCGTCAGGTTCAGCAAAGCCTGCATAATTAATTCATTGAAGAGTCAAACTCCTGCAAAAATTGTTGACACGTTCAGGACTGAATCCAGAGTTTGCAAACTGAGATCTAAAGTGTGTAACCTCTTCCAAATTTGGCACAACGTGGAAGAGAGAATTTGCCGAAAGAAGCTGCAAGGATGAGATTACTGAAAATTGACACATTGGCCGGATGATCTATAGGAACGCTGTCCAAATGGAAAGTCATGATGTGGAGATGCTGGCATTGGACTGGGGTAAAACTATGTCGATATGCGCGATCTTCTTGGAGATCCTCTCCACTTGGAGCCGGCAGTTTGCAAATTTACAAATGGAAAGTATCGGATCTGGGAGAAAATACTCCTCTTTCGGCCAACTTGTTTTTGTTGTACACAGGAAGAACTTGACTTTTGTTCGAAATTTTTATTTAACTGCATTATGCAAGTAATTGCAATGTTTTTCTTGAGTTTCCCTTCACCTTATGATCCTAGGCAGGCAGAGAATTTGTTCACACATCTGGGTTTAAATTCAGCCACTAAAACGCGCTTCGACATACTATGTATTGACTTATCTCGCGTGTCCCTCTGTAGAGGAACAACTTTCATATGCTCTCCCTTTGATCGGCACTACATTGACCAGGTCACTCGCCTATTATCAACGTTTTTATACTTTCCCTATTATAATTATATTATGTCGTGTCCACATTTACCGTTGTAAATTGTTGCGTCAACATTTTCCATTCAGTTTTGCAACGTCAACTGTCATGCTGTAGTTGCCAGTCGTCTGACACCAACAGCATCCTGTATTTCACACCTACACTAGCTCATACAGCGAAAGTTGAAACATGTTTCAATAAAACAATCTTGAATATTACCGTGGGATATAGATGTTGTTACATTACATCTTGTTCTCATAATCGCATTCACCACAAGAATGGTTTGTACTTTCATGAAGTCAGTACAGCCTCTTCAAACTACAAGTTTTATTCACTAAATTATTGATTACAGCATATGGCAACTTAATCTACAAGACTGCATCTAAAGTGCAGTTTCCTCTCAAATCATTGACGTTCGGAAGGTTTCTTTCATGCTTTAATACAACCCAGCATTCTGTTTAAAACATGTCTCTTTACATTTCAAATTCTCTAGAGACTTTTTTTATATGCAAGCTGAAAAAGTTGAGATGACCAAAGCATTTTCCTCTCAAGGCTGATAAATACAGCAGACTGTCTCAAGTCAACACACATGTTGGCGACAATTTACAACGGTAAATGTGAAAGTCTCAGAATAATGGGCTAACCTTTTGGGACTGAGATGAGGAGAAATAGCTTGACTAAAAGGGCTGTGAATCTCAGGAATTCTCTACCGCAGAGAGCTGTGGATGTTCAGATATTGAGAAGTCATTTGAGTCAAGATAAGTCCATAGATTTTTGAGTACTCAAGGACAGGGAAAAAGTATGGGAAGGCGGAGTTGAAGTAAAGGATGTGCCATGCTCAATTGAATGGCAAGCAGGCTCAGAAGAATCAGACTGTCTCCAATTCTGATTTCTCATGTTCTTTGAGTACTAAATTAGTGAACTCCATGAAGTTTGTGCTAATTATAATCTACAGGAGAATCATATAGGTTCTAACTACCCTGATGTACAACATCTCCTGCATCACAGCCTCACAAAAATGCCTTTTGCTATGTGTCAGAATCATATTGTTTCCACAAAGTGTTTTTAGATCAGAAATTGCAAATTTGTATCTGTAGTTTTATTAACAGTTTGATAGAGCATTACTTCAGTTAAAATGGAGAGAACTAGCCTAGCCATGTAACTTCCTCTGTTATATGACAGCAAAGCCAAGTTGTCATTCATTTTGAAACAGGTTAACTTTAACTCTGGGGAAAAAAAACAATCAAGGACAAAAGGATCCCCCACTCCTTCCCTCCCCTCACATAAAATGCCCAGAGCTCACTGCTGTTTTAAATTGTTGTCATTTAATCCACTTCTTCTCTGCAAAGATTGATTTAAGTCCTCACACAGCAGGTTACAGAAGAACAAATGCATCCTGAGTTAACAGCTGTCAACCTTGCTAGCTTAAAAGTCTGGGATCACTAATTTCATTCCAAGTGATTTCAGCAGAGACTCTAGAACAAGATCGAGACCCAAGTCCATTTCACAGCAGATTGAGCAGGTAGATGAACCAACAAATCCATTCCACGGCTGTTGCATGCTTCTCTGGCATAAGGAAGCTCTTGTGCAGAGAACTTCCAATAAATACCTGCATACATAGAAGAGGCAGTGAGTACATGGTTAGAAACTAAACACATAGCATGTAGAATAAAAACTAATTTACTCATACCCATTTCAACACTTTGCTGACATTGCCATAATTTCAAGCCTTCTGGAAGATCATAACTGGAAAAAGATGTACATTTTTGGCACAGTGGTTAGCACTGCTGCCTCACAGTACCAGGTACCTCAGTCCCACTCCGGCTTCAGGTCATTCTGTGTGGAGTTTGTACATTCTCCGTGTCTCTGTGTGGGTTTTCTCCGGTTTCCTCCCACTAGCCACAGATATGCAGGTTAGGTTGATTGGCTATGCTAAATTGCCCCTCAGTGTCAGGGGACTAGCAGGGTAAATATGTGGGGCTACAGGAATAGGGTTTGGGTGGGATTGTTGTTGATGCTGGCTTGACAGGCCGAATGGCCTCCTTCTGCACTGTAGGGATTCTGTGATTTATATAGTACTTCTCACGACGACTGGATGTCTCAAAGCACAAGTACTGCAATGAAGTACATTTTGAAATGTAGTCACTGTTGTAACGCAGGAAATGCTGCAGCTAATTTGTGCTCAGCAAACTCCATAAACAGCAATGTGATAATGACCAAATAATCAGTTTTTTGCAATGTTGCTTGAGGGATAAATATTGGCAAGACACAGGGGATTACTCCATTGGTCCTTTCTCAAATTAGTGCCATGGGATCTTTACATCCATCTGAGCAGGCAAATAGAGCTTTAGTTTAACATCGCATCTGAAAAATAGCACCTCCAACTGTGCAATACTTCCTCAAGACTGCACTGGAACATTAACCTTGATTTTTGTGCTCAAGTCTGGAGTGGGAATTAACTGAGGTGCACCAAAAAATGTTACAAAATCTTGATATTTAATCCAAAGTAGAGCCCAACATTCTGAATCCATACTACCTTGATGGAATATTAGCTGAAATGCTTTTATGTTTCACCTATTTATAAACTCTGTCATAGATAGTGTTGTCGCCTTGAAACCTCTTGTACAAATGTGTAAAGCTAGAGTTAACAGTGGTTACTAAAGTAAAACCTAAGGCGACTGTAATGTTCCCATTTGTCTTTCAACTCCTATCATAATTGGATTACCAGGTGACATGCCCTGTGGATACAAAATTAAGTGGGAAAATAAGCAACGAGAAGGACAGAATGAGGCTGCAGAGAAATATAGACCAGTTATGACAAGAACAAGGCAGATGGAATACAATGTAGCAAAATGTGAGAAAACATTTTTGAATGGTGCAAGATATTAGGTATGACTTTCTATTCCGAGGAACTTGGCGGCCTTGTTCATGAATCACAGAAAGTTAACATGTGGATACAACAAGCCATTAGGAAAGCAAATGGTATGTTAGCTTTTGTCACCAGAGTAAAAATAAGTTTTACTACAATTATACAGGGCTTTGATGAGGCCACAACTGGAGTACTGTGTGCAGTTTTGATCTCCTTATCTAAGCAAGGACATACTTGCCTTAGGGGAGCCATAGAGATTCAAAAGATTGGTTCTTGACAGGGTTGACCTTGGAGGAGTGATTGTGTAGATTGGGTTTATATTCTCTGCAATTTAGAAGAATAAGAGGTGATCTAATTGATACATATAAAATTGACAAGGTAGATACTATGAAAATGGTCCCCAATTTGGGGAATTTAGAACACAAGGTCACAGTCCCAGAATATGGAGTCAGCCATTTAGGACTGAGATGGGAAATTTTCTTTGACTCAGGATTGAGAATCTTCGGAATTCCCCACCCCTGAGAGCTGTGAGTGAGAGTATATTCAAGAGGATTAAGGATTTTTAAGTTTCAAGGGATAATGCAGAAAGGTGGAAGCATAGAAGCTAGGAGCAGGAGTACACCATTTGGCCCTTCAAGCCTGCTCCATCATTCATTATGAATATGGCCGATCATCCCATTCAGTAACCTGTTCCCACTTTCTCCCAATGTCATTTGATCCCTTTAGTCCCAAGAGCCACAAAGAACAAAGAAAATTACAGCACAGGAACAGGCCCTTCGGCCCTCCAAGCCTGTACCTACCATGCTGCCCGACTTAACTAAAACCCCCTACCCTTCCGGGGACCATATCGCTCTATTCCCATCCTATTCATGTACTTGTCAAGACGCCCCTTAAAAGTCACTACCGTATCCGCTTCCACTACCTCCCCCGGCAACGAGTTCCAGGCACCCACTACTCTCTGTGTAAAAAATCTGCCTTGTACATCTCCTTTAAACCTTGCCCCTTGCACCTTAAACCTATGCCCCCTAGTAATTGACTCTTCCACCCTGGGAAAAAGCTTCTGACTATCCACTCTGTCCATGCCTCTCATAATCTTGTAGACTTCTATCAGGTCTCTCCTCAACCTCCGTCGCTCCAGTGAGAACAAACCAAATTTCTCCAACCTCTCCTCATAGCTAATGCCCTCCATACCAGGCAACATCCTGGTTAATCTTTTCCGTACCCTCTCCAAAGCCTCCACATCCTTCTGGTAGTGTGGCGACCAGAATTGAACACGATATTCCAAGTGCGGCCTAACTAAGGTTCTATAAAGCTGCAACATGATTTGCCAATTTTTAAACTCAATACCCCGGCCAATGAAGGCAAGCATGCCATATGCCTTCTTGACTACCTTCTCCACCTGCATTGCCACTTTCAGTGACCTTTGTACCTGTACACCCAGATCCCTTTGCCTATCAATACTCTTAAGGGTTCTGCCATTTACTGTATATTTCCTATCTGTATTAGACCTTCCAAAATGCATTACCTCACATTTGTCCGGATTAAACTCCATCTGCCATCTCTCCGCCCAAGTCTCCAGCTGATCTATATCCTGCTGTATCCTCTGATGGTCCTCATCGCTACCCGCAAATGCACCAACCTTTGTGTTGTCCGCAAACTTACTAATCAATCCAATTACATTTTCCTCCAAATCATTTATATATATTACAAACAGCTAAGGTCCCAGCACTGATCCCTGAGGAACACCACTTGTCACAGCCCTCCATTCAGAAACCCACCCTTCCACTGCTACCCTCTGTCTTCTTTGACCAAGATGTGGAGATGCCGGCGTTGGACTGGGGTAAACACAGTAAGAAGTTTAACAACACCAGGTTAAAGTCCAACAGGTTTATTTGGTAGCAAAAGCCACACAAGCTTTCGGAGCTCTAAGCCCCTTCTTCAGGTGAGTGGGAATTCTGTTCACAAACAGAGCTTATAAAGACACAGACTCAATTTACATGAATAATGGTTGGAATGCGAATACTTACAACTAATCAAGTCTTTAAGAAACAAAACAATGTGAGTGGAGAGAGCATCAAGACAGGCTAAAAAGATGTGTATTGTCTCCAGACAAGACAGCCAGTGAAACTCTGCAGGTCCACGCAACTGTGGGAGTTACAAATAGTGTGACATGAACCCAATATCCCGGTTGAGGCCGTCCTCGTGTGTGCGGAACTTGGCTATCAGTTTCTGCTCAGCGACTCTGCGCTGTCGTGTGTCGCGAAGGCCGCCTTGGAGAACGCTTACCCGAATATCAGAGGCCGAATGCCCGTGACCGCTGAAGTGCTCCCCAACAGGAAGAGAACAGTCTTGCCTGGTGATTGTCGAGCGGTGTTCATTCATCCGTTGTCGCAGCATCTGCATAGTTTCCCCAATGTACCATGCCTCGGGACATCCTTTCTTGCAGCGTATCAGGTAGACAACGTTGGCCGAATTGCAAGAGTATGTACCGTGTACCTGGTGGATGGTGTTCTCACGTGAGATGATGGCATCTGTGTCGATGATCCGGCATGTCTTGCAGAGGTTGCTGTGGCAGGGTTGCGTGGTGTCATGGTCACTGTTCTCCTGAAGGCTGGGTAGTTTGCTGCGGACAAAGGTCTGTTTGAGGTTGTGCGGTTGTTTGAAGGCAAGAAGTCTACCTGATACGCTGCAAGAAAGGATGTCCCGAGGCATGGTACATTGGGGAAACTATGCAGACGCTGCGACAACGGATGAATGAACACCGCTCGACAATCACCAGGCAAGACTGTTCTCTTCCTGTTGGGGAGCACTTCAGCGGCCACGGGCATTCGGCCTCTGATATTCGGGTAAGCGTTCTCCAAGGCGGCCTTCGCGACACACGACAGCGCAGAGTCGCTGAGCAGAAACTGATAGCCAAGTTCCGCACACACGAGGACGGCCTCAACCGGGATATTGGGTTCATGTCACACTATTTGTAACTCCCACAGTTGCGTGGACCTGCAGAGTTTCACTGGCTGTCTTGTCTGGAGACAATACACATCTTTTTAGCCTGTCTTGATGCTCTCTCCACTCACATTGTTTTGTTTCTTAAAGACTTGATTAGTTGTAAGTATTCGCATTCCAACCATTATTCATGTAAATTGAGTCTGTGTCTTTATAAGCTCTGTTTGTGAACAGGATTCCCACTCACCTGAAGAAGGGGCTTAGAGCTCCGAAAGCTTGTGTGGCTTTTGCTACCAAATAAACCTGTCGTTCTTTGACCAAGCCAGTTTTGTATCCACCTTGCCAGCTCACCTCTGATCCCATGTGACTTCACCTTCTGCACCAGTCTGCCATGAGGGACCTTGTCAAAGGCCTTACTGAAGTCCATGTAGACAACATCCACTGACCTACCCTCATCAATCATCTTCGTCACTTACTCAAAAAACTCGATCAAGTTCGTGAGACACGACCTCCCCTTCACAAAACCATGTGCCTCTCACTAATACGTCCACTTATTTCCAAGTGGGAATAAAGCCTGTCTCGAAGAATCCTCTCCAATAATTTCCCTACCACTGATGTAAGGCTCACCGGCCTGTAATTACCTGGATTATTCTTGCTACCCTTCTTAAACAAAGGAACAACATTGGCTATTCTCCAATCCTCTGGGACCTCCCCTGTAGTTTGCGGTGTCGAGGGTATCGACACAGACATCAAGTCCATCGACACCGCAAACTGCCGGCTCCAAGTGGAGAGGATCTCCAAGAAGATCGCGCATATTGACACTGACCTCCCCTGTAGCCAGTGAGGATACAAAGATTTCTCTCAAGGCCCCAGCAATCTCCTCCCTTGCCTTTCTCAGTATTCTGGGGTATATGCCATCAGGCCCAGGGGACTTGTCTACCTTAATGTTTTTCAAAAACCCCAGTACCTCCTCCTTTTTGATCTCAACATGACTCAAACTATCTACACATCCTTTCCCAGACTCATCATCCATCATTGTCCTTCTCTTTGGTGAATACTGATGCAAAGTACTCTTTTAATACCATTTCCTCTGGCTCCACGGATAGATTCCCTCCCTTGTCCTTGAGTGGGCCAACCCTCTCCCTGGTTACCGTCTTGCTCTTTACATATGTATAAAAAACCTTGGGATTTTCCTTAATCCTGCTGGCCAATGCTTTTTCATGACCCCTTTTAGCCCTTCTTACTCCTTGCTTAAGTTTCTTTCTACTTTCCTTATATTCCACACTTGCTTTGTGTGTTCCCAGCCTCCGAGCTTTGACAAATGCTTCCTTTTTCTCTTTGACTAGGCTCACAATATCTCTTGTTATCCAAGGTTCCCAAAACTTGCCATACTTATCCTTCATCCTTACAGGAATGTGCCGGTCCTGAATCCCTATCAATTTACACTTGAAAGCCTCCCACATGCCAGATGTTGATTTGCCCTCAAACATCTGCTCCCAATCTACATTCTTCAGTTCCTGCCTAATATTGTTGTAATTAGCCTTCCCCCAATTTAGCACCTTAACTTGAGGACTACACTTATCTTTATCCATCTGTACCTTAAAGCTTACTGAATTGTGGTCACTGTTCCCGAACTGCTCCCCCACTGAAACATCGACCACCTGGCCGGGCTCATTCCCCAATACCAGGTCCAGTTGGACTTCCCTAGTTGGACTATCTACATACTGTTTCAGGAAGCCCTCCTGGATGTTTCTTACAAACTCTGCCCCATCCACACCCCTAGCACTAAGTGAGTCCCAGTCAATATAAGTGAAATTAAAATCTCCCACCACAACAACCCTGTTACTTTTACACCTTGCCAAAATCTACCTACATATCTGTTCCTCTATCTCCCGCTGGCAGTTGGGTGGCCTACAGTAAACCCCCAACCCCCAACACTGTAACTACACCTTTCCTATTCCTGAGCTACAGCTACATCTAACTCCTTCTCGAAAACTTGGAGTTGAGGTAGATCAGCCATGATCTTGTTGAATGCCAGAGCTGGCTCAAAAGACCAAATGGCTATGAATGCTCCTACCTCATGCATATCAAATAAATATTGCTCCAATCCACATGGAGTATAAAAGAGATAAACATGGAATTGAGTAGATAATACAGATTATCTGATAATTATTACATTGCTGCTTGCCATGCACACTTAGGCTGTTACATTTCCTACATTGCAATAGTGACTGTACTCCAAAAGTACTTCAAATGGTTGTAAAGAGCAGCACCCATCCACCCATTACGTGCTGTACTCATTGACCTACATCAATGCCTCATACTGTTTTCAAATCTGTCCATAGCTCTCCCCTCCCTATATCTGGAACCACTTCCAATGCTTTGAGTTATCTGTGCTCCCCAATTTTGGCCACTTGAACATCTTTGATTTTTAATCGCTCCACCATTAGCGGCCATGACTTCAGCTACCAGAGGCCTAATCTCTGGAATAGCTTTCCAATTTCTACATCACTTATTCTCTCTCCCCCTCCCCAAGATGCTCCTTAATGCCTACCTTTTAACCAAGCCTTTGGTTTTCTGTTCTAATATTTCCTGTGGCCTTGTTCTAAATGTTGTTTGCTACTTGCTGCTATGAATACCATGGGACTATATTAAGGGCACTATATAAATGTATGCTGTACTAGTGCACTTTGGGACATCCCACCATAAATCGATATACCGTGTCATGGTAATGTACTCTATATACTTTAAATCTACCAAGTATAATGGATGAGATAGTTCTAAAGCTGGAATATAGTGTTCAATTCTGGTTGCCACACTACCAGAAGGATGTGGAGACTTTGGAGAGGGTACAGAAAAGATTTACCAGGATGTTGCCTGGTATGGAGGGCATTAGCTATGAGGAGAGGTTGGAGAAATTTGGTTTGTTCTCACTGGAGCGACGGAGGTTGAGGGGAGACCTGATAGAAGTCTACAAGATTATGAGAGGCATGGACAGAGTGGATAGTCAGAAGCTTTTTCCCAGGGTGGAAGAGTCAATTACAAGGGGGCATAGGCTTAAGGTGAGAGGGGCAACTTTTAAAAGAGATGTACGAGGCAGATTTTTTACACAGAGAGTAGTGGGTGCCTGGAACTCGTTGCCGGGGGAGGTAGTGGAAGCGGATACGGTAGTGACTTTTAAAGAGCATCTTGACAAGTACATGAATGAGATGGGAATAGAGGGATATGGTCCCCGGAAGGGTAGGGGGTTTTAGTTAAGTCTAGGAAGCATGGTCAGTGCAGGCTTGGGAGGCCGAAGGGCCTGTTCCTGTGCTGCAATTTTCTTTGTTCTAAGAGAACCCAAAGGGCCTGATTCTCAACTGATCATCGCATTTGTTCAGTTGAATATATTGTCACATACACGCATATGAGAGCCTTCTATCATAATGCAGTTAATATCCTGCAGAACATTATACTGTTACTATCACTGAATAGCATAAGGGGCAATACTGGGAGAGCTATAGAATGGAGCAAATGATAGTGGTGTATATTTTATGTGGGAAAATGATACAAACCATGCAGAGTTTTTCCAGTTAACTTGAAGAGCTCTTTAAATTATGAATTCTTCCTTTGAAGAACAGCAGTACGAACAAATACTCAAAACCTGATTTTATAATCTGATATCTTTCAAATGATCCAGGTTCTTCCATTAAAATTCCATAGTGCTCCCTTGCAGGTTTGAATCCTCCCTCCAGGGATGTACTACCATTCAAAATCAGGTGGCTCTCATCAAATAACTAGATGGGTAAACAAGCCAAGACGTTCCTGTATTTATAGACATGTTCTTTTGATCCAGATCACAGAGGCTTCTAAAGATGCCCCAGGTGTATAGGATTCTGAATCAAAGTCATCAGCATTACTTTCAATGCACATTGGGACTTCTGCCAAACCCACCACACTCCATTACCAGAAAGTTTATAGAAAACACATTCATCACATTCTACAGATGGCAAGCCAAAGACCTGTGCATTATCACCACCTGTTTTGAGTTACAACTAGAAGGGAAACTAATTACTTTCCCTGCACCATGACTTTTACCTTAGCATCCAATTTCCAGAGATACTCATTTAATAACTACTGCGTCTAGATCAAGCTCGCTTAGACACACCTCTGACAAAGTTAAATATTTGACATCTTGTACAGTGATCTATAGTTAAATCCAGGAAGGGATGAATTACCTGCTTCAGTACTTAATTAGGATGACCTAGTCTACAGAATTATTCCAATTAACAGAACTGTGCAAAGAATAAAAGCATGTCCATTTAATACAGCATTCAGAATGGAGATTTTCAAATGCTTCAGACAGTGAAGTATATAAATGTGGCAAAAAGTGTTCTACACCAGGATCTCTCTACCCTCCCTACAAAACATTGCTGAAACTTTTTTAATAATTTAAACAAACAGGAGGCCATTCAACCCTTCTTGCCTGTTCTGTCATTCAATTAGATCATGAGAAATTTGCATCTTACTCCAATTACCTACCTTTGTCTTGTCTAACACAGGACCTTCAATCTGAATTATGAAATGTCTGGTTGACCCCAGCCTCAACAGCTTTTGGGGAAAAAGTGATCCAAATTTCCACTACCCTTACTGTGAAGAGATAACTTCCAGTTTCTTTTTAAATATCTCTTTTCCTGGGAAAAAAATTAAAAACAATAATTTTGATGGGCAACACTAATTTTGAAATAAAATAAAATTTTATTTCCCTTTTAATCTTCTAACATCCTGGAATAGTACTGAGGGATTTTGTTTCACTCTGAGGTGCCACCTTTGGGATGAGACTTTAAATTGAACCATGTCTGTGAACAAATCTTTTCTGAATTTTCCAAACTGTTCATTTTAGTTTTTACTCAATTTATGCATAGCAAAGAACTAAAGGAGATTAAAATTTCCCACCTTTGTATCATAGAATGTTTGTAGCACAGAAGGTGCTTATCATGTTATTGGCTTATCATGTTGCTACTGGATCTCTGCAAGAACAACTCCGCCATTCCCACCTCCTTGCAGTTTCCCTATAGCCCCAATATTTTCCAAGTCATTCTACAATTAAGAATGTCCTCGTACTCCGCCAGGTACAAGTAAAAAGACCCCATGACACACTTCAACAACAATCTTCCTGGTGTTCTGGCCAATATTTATACCTCAGCCAACTACTAAATCAGATTATCTGTGTAGCGTGTAAGAAACAATACTTCTCACTGTATACTAATACATGTGACAATAATAAATCAAATCAAAGATTATCTTGTCATTTTCACATTGCTGTTTGTCGGAGCTTGATGTGCAAAAATCGACTGCTGTGTTTCCTTACATTACAGGAGTGAAGGGGCCTTTCAAAAGTACCTCAATGGCTGTAAAGCTCTTTGGGTTGTCCAGGTGTCATGAAAGGCGCTATATAAATGTCAGTCTCTCTTTTTTGCATTCCTTTCCTTGATTGAAGCGTTCTACAAGGTGACTTTGCTAGATTTGAATGCAAAGGATGAGGAATAATTGGGTTGATTATGCATCATTGATTATATCTGCCTCAAGGATATTTGCTGCAACACAAAGCTCAAGAAAAACATTGAAAACTGGGAGGATTTGGGTTTTTTTCAGCAAAGACTTGCCCCAACAAATACTGTCTAAGTTTTTGGAGCAGACTATCACTGCCTGCTCCAAATTTGTCACTTGTCTGAAAACTTTCCAGCAAACAAGAAAAACATGCATTGATATAACACCTTCCATGACCTCAGCATGTCCCAAAAGTAATTAAATACTTTTGAAGCATAGTTACTGTTGCAATATAGGAAATGTGGCAGCCAAATTACACACAGCAAGATCCCAAGAACAGCAATGTCCAGATAACCTGTTCTAGTGATGTTTGTTGCAGGATAAATAGAGACCAGCACACAGGGGAGAACTTCCCTGCTCTTCTTTGAGTTGTGTCATTGGATGTTTACATTCAGAAGTCAAAAGGGACCACATCCCAAAGTCAGCTCCTGTGACAGTGCAGCACTCACTCCATATAGAACTGGAGAATCATCCTGGAATTTTTGTTGAAGTCCCTCGAACAGGAATGGAACAAGCAACCTTTTGACTCAGAGCACAGAGTGCAATCACTGAGCCACGTCTGAGATAAATGGTACAAAGGTAACAGCTTGTCAACCTAGTAAAATTGCTGTCTTTACACTGGAATGCATAAGTGACTTTTAATCAATGATATAACATAGAATCAAAATATACCGGTTGTGTAAAACATGGAAAAAATTAAATCCCAATGAGTTTGCTGAGGCTAGAATCCCAAAATTAAATTTTTCTTTTGCTTCTCTTCCAGAACGTGCAACAGAATTTAATTCCCCACATATTACATGTACACTTCCATATGCCGTTCTTTCATTAGACTCCATACAAATTCTCTTGAGTCTACAATCTTGTCACATTACAGCAATGTTACCATGAAATCCATTAACTAATTCTTTAAGCATAACATAAATGCTAGGCTTAATTATAGGAATATATTTGAGGGTTTTGTTTATACCATCACCCAATTCCTGTGTAAAATCAGATTGACTGTCAAGAGGAAATAAAAGAGGGTGAAATTAAGTTTATCTGTGGTTTGCAATGGCATTTTCCGAGATTTCTATTTGCATTTAAATTGTATAAAAACACTCTCTACAATGGATTCTCCACATTTTCAGTAAAGAACTTGGATATTATACATTTAGTTATCGCACTGTGTGAGAAAATGCCAAATTTTTCTGCACTTTAGACATCCACCTTATTACATGACTGAAACTTGTGTAATTCAATCAGTCCAACATTAACATGTTACTCTAAACAACTGGATACAAGCAAGGAAAATACATCCCATGTACTTTTAGAAATGCCTAGTCATGGGAATCAATTACAGAAGGCAAACTCACAGTTCAATTGGTTATGATCAATTCAAAGCTGTGCACACCTCGTAATTACTCCCTCCCGACCGCTCATTGTCTATGCAGTGCAGGTCAGAATGGCTGTTGTTAGATTCAATCTGGTTCAGAAAAACTATGCTAAGGAGGGTAAGATTATGGGAAGTAGGGAGTGAACGCTAATCATTTTGTACGCTGAGTGAAGTGAGCTAGATTCCAAGTCTGACCTTTACACATTTAAAACTACAGAGTTACAATAGATCTGGGAAATTTGTTTGGTCAATGAATGCAGCAGTGTGTCGTTATCAAAAGGCATTCTTCCTTTATGCATTAGTCATGGAAATTAAAAAAACAAGCAACCACTGGTTCTTTTTTGAATTGACAATACTTGACAACTTGCATATGATTTTTGATACTTAATAGGTAACAAGAAAATGTAAAATTAGATGCATATAATTTATTTTTGGTCCCCTTTGTATTTTATGGGTTTAATATACTTGTCACTGGTTCCTTTTGATTATGTTTCTCAAGTGCCTTGGGCTGTCTCTCTGCATTCAAGGCACTAAAATAAATAATTTGCATTTATATAGCACCTTTCATGTCCTCAAGACATCTCAAATCGCTTTTCACCCAATGAAGTACTTTTAACGTCACTGTTGTAATTAATTCATAGAATTTAGAATTCATAGAAGTAATTCATAGAATTTTTTGTTATGTAGAGAACACTGCAGCAAATTTGTGCTGAGCAAGATCCCACTGTAAGATCATTCTTAGCACATTGCTGTTTTTGTTATGTTAAATGAGGGATAAATATTGGCCAGTTCCATGGGGATATCTCCCAAGCTCTTCTTCCAGATAGGCCCGTAGGAACTTTTACAACTACCCGAAAGATGGCAGCCCTGATTGTGCAGTGCTCCCTCAGTGCCGCATTGGGAGTGCAAGACTATATTTTGTGTTCAAAGTCACAACCTTCTGACTTGGGTGAGACTGCTATGCACTGAGCCCTGTATAAATGCATGTTGCTCCCTCCTTTCTCATCCAAGGGCTATCCTTTGTCTGAGAGTTTAGACAATTAATACCAGTTGGTTAGTGATTATTTAATTGAGTGGTGGAAGTTGGAATGGTGAAAGGAAAGCCAATACTGTCGAGACTATACTTGTCCCAACCCAATAACTACATTCATCACACTTGGTAATTTAGCAACAAGAAGCCTCTCTTCTCACCTGAAGAGACTAAGACCATCTGTAATGCTCTCATCCACAGGCCTAGTCAGGGGCTTTTCACTCAGCATTCATTATACAACGAGTCCTCCACCTTCCCAGTCCACACTGTTCAGTGCCACTCCAACACCATGCATGCACTTCCATTCAGCACTTTTAAAAATGTACCTCCCAAAATAATTATGTGGTTAAATGTGTTAACTGGCAGCCAAAACTTCTTGCCATAGTTTCCCACTCCTCTCCTGAAGGTGTTGATACCTCTGTTGAAACTGGCTCTACTACTTTGCAAAGCAGCTTGATATTCCTAAGCAATCTACAACAGTGATTGTCAAGGCTATGTGAGCACCAAGGACATCACGTAAGTGTAAGTTCCCCTCCAAGTCACACACTATCCTGACTTGGAACTATATTGTCATTCTTTTATTTGTCGCGGAATTCCCTTCCCAGCAGCATTGTGGGTATACTTGCACCAGATGGACTGTCGTAGTTCATAAAGGAGGCTCACCATCACCTTCTCAAGGGCAATTAGGATGGGCAGCAAATAATGGCTTGCCAGTAATGCCCACATCCCATGGAAGAATAAAAATAAAGTGGCTTCTAGTGCACATGCGAGGAAATTTGATTCATCCTCTGCTTTCACTCATATCCCAGGGTAGCACTTTGCCCCCACATAATGGATCCCCCAGGTGGCCTGGCGGAGTGGGAAAATCCTCTCTTCCACAGAACACAAGCTGCCTTGTACCACTTAATTAACAAGATAATTCCTCATTCGCAACACCTCAGTACATTCAGCAAATTAACAACGAAGGAAAACATCCCAAGGCACTTCACAGGAGAATTTACAAACAAAATCAGGAGGGATGATGGTATAGTGGTAATGTCACAGGATTTAGTAATCCAGATACCCAAGCTAATGCTCTTGGGGTCATGGGTTCATATCCCACCATAGCAGCTGGAGGAATTTTAAAAACGACTGGATACTGATGTGATTCAGATGCCAAGATGAATAAGAAGAAAGGACAAAATCAGGAGCCCGCATATCAGGGTGTCAGTGAAAACTGTGGGAGCATCAAAGAAAGTAGCCGAGAAGAGACTGAAATGATATGGTTCTCTGTTGTGGAAAGAGAGAGAGAGGAAAAGCGGTAAGGCGAGTGATGGAGATGGAACTGGCTGGAAGAAGAGGAAGAAGGACTAGCACCAGATGGAAAGATGTGGTGATGAGAGACTTAAACCCAGAAGGATTGGAAGAGGAATGTGTGACTGACAGGAAGAGATTGAGAAGTGTGATCAACCAGTATTGTGGCCACTCCAAGTAAAATGGAAGTAGCTGAAAGGAGAGAGGTAGAGGGTTGGTGTATGGAAGGAATTTCAAAGCTTAGCATTCAGGCAGCTAAAGGCACGCTGTTAATGATGGAGCAATGAAAATCGGGGATGTGCAAGAGGCAAGAATTGGAGGAGTACAGAGATCTCAGGGAGTTGTAGGGCTGGTGGAGATTACTGAGGTAGGGGTGGATGAATTCATGGAGGGATTTGAAAACAGGGATGAGGATTTTAAAGTTCCTTCCAATGTAGCAATTCAGTCCAATAAAAATGGTAATTCAAAGAAAGAACTTGCAGTTATTCGGGGAAAAAAAACAGAAGAAAGCTGGAAACACTCAGCAGTCCGGAAGCATCTGTGGAAAAATATCAGTCAATGTTTCAAGCTGTTGGCCCTCTCTCAAGACCAGGGGATGTTACAGATGAGTGGCATTTCAAAAAGAAACACTGAGGCAATGGGGAGAAAAAGAACCAACATACAGGAAAAGAAACAGAATGAGCTGTGAAGTGTTTGGGTGCATGACGGATGATTAAGTGGCAGATGTGATGTTAATAGGAGACAAAAAGGAGGCCTAATGAGAAAAGTGAAAAAAGGAGACATGTGCGAGACACAGGATAGCTGAAGAGGGAGAAAGGGAAGCTTATAAAAAATACCAGCAGCTTGGAGCAGATTCCAATATCTCAGGAGTCTAGTGAAAGAAGAAAACCAAAAGCAGGTCAACACCAAGCACACAGACACATCCTGAAATCTGCTAAGAGGTGGGAATGGAATTGAAATACAGATCTGGTGTGACCTAATTGAATGGTGGTGCAAGCTGGAGGAACTGGAAGGCCTCCTCCTGTTTCTATGTTGTTCTCTATTAGATTCTTCACTGCTTCCCGACATCTTCCTCAATGTTCGTTTTTTTCCATGGTCTTTTTTATTATGGGATTTCCCCTTCAACTTCTTTTCTTCCCTGCAGGGTCCATCAGAACTACAAACTAATTATCGGAGCAGGCAAGTGGCAGGTTTCCACAAGCAATACTCTCAGGGTAGGTCAAAAGGAGATGCAGGAATGCTGTCTGAGGTGGCTGACACATCAAAATATAAACTTCTGGACTGCGTTTTCTTAGCCTTAATCGTGTGTTTTATTTTCAGACTGGGTACTCTTGGCCACTGCCAGGAAGCATGCTGCCATGATACAGCAGCTGGGTTTGGTGGGGCCATCACTGTGACCAGTAAGCACATTCCCAGCATACCAAACACTCCCATCCTACAAGGTGGTCAGTTGATAGAACGGCAAAAATTGACTTTCTTTTCTATAGCACCTTTCATGGCCTCACAACATCCCAACGCGCTTTACTTGTTAGAATGTAACCAGTGACAATTTTGTATTGGATATAATGTGACCAATGGGAACAAGATGTAAGGGTCAGCTGACCTAGTAAACTATGGAACCAATCATAGAGGGATGTATTAGTCAGCTGACCAGCTGATTCACTATAAATAAGGAACTATGTAGAATTGTGGGGAGCTTGGAGTGGCCCAGGGTGAGGCCCCAAGTTTGGAGTGATGATGTTTCTTTATTAAACCCTTTCTTTGATTTATAAGTTGGAGTAAGTTTTGTTGTATCTTCATTAGCTGCATTTTGAAGAGTTCCTTCTGAAGAAACATGAAGTCAATGAAGTACTTTTGAAATGTAGTCAGAGGTTTACAACATGGAAACAGGCCCTTCAGCCCAATCTGTCCATGCCACAGATTTTTACCACTAAGCTAGTCCCAATTGCCCGTCTTTGGCCCATATCCCTTTATATCAATCTTACCCACGTAACTGTTCTCTACTACTACCTCTGGCAGCTTGTTCCAGACACTCAATACACTCTGTGTGAAAAAACTGCTCCTCTGGACCAGTCACTGTTGCAATGAAGGAAATGCAGTGCACAACAAACACCAATGTGATAATGATCTGCTAATCTGCTTTTGTGATGTTAATTAAGGAATACAAATTAGCCAGAACATCAAGGAGAACTCTCCTGCTCTTCTTTCAAATGGGATCTTTTTACATTGACCTGAAAGGACAGACAGGGCCTGGATTTAAAGTCTCATCTGAAAGACAGCACCTCCAAAAGAGTAGCACTCTCTCAGTATTACAATGAGAGTGTCAGCTTTAATTCTTGTGCTCAATCCTGGAGTGGGACTTGAATTTAGAACCTTATGACATAGGTGTCAGGACGCTAACTACTGAGCTGCAACTGATAACTGAAAGGCTACTTGCACTGGTATAGCATCGCCAACAGAGGAAATTATGGATAGAAGTTTACATATGGCTGGTGGGCTCATGCCTGACTCAGAAGCACATTAAATAACACATGACGACGTCAGTTGCGTATTCCGACATCATTGTCAGCGGCACGGTGGTTAGCACTGTTGCCTCAACGCTAGGGACCCGCGTTTGATTCTCAGCTTGCGTCACTGTCTGTGTGGAGTTTGCACGTTCTCCCCGTGTCTGCATGGGTTTCCCCCAGGTGCTCCGGTTTCCCCCCCCCCACAGAAAGATGTGCTGGTTAGGTGCATTGGCGATCGTCAGGAAAAAGATACGAAAGTCTGAGGTCACGTACCAACCGACTCAAGAACAGCTTCTTCCCTGCTGCTGTCAGACTTTTGAATGGACTTACCTTGCATTAAGTTGATCTTTCTTTACACCCTAGCTATGACTGTAACACTACATTCTGCACTCTCTCCTTTCCTTCTCTATGAACAGTATGCTTTGTCTGTATAGTGCACAAGAAACAATACTTTTCACTGTATTGTAATACATGTGACAATAATAAATCAAGTAACTTCATTGCAGTATAAATGTAAGCCTACTTGTGACACTAATAAATAAACTTAAAACGTTGCACAGTTGCTTATTTTGGTCGGCAGGCACCCAGTGTGGATTGCTCACTGACAATTATGCTGCTTGTTGAGGAGATTAAATCCCCAATTGACCAAGACGTTATGTGCCCAGTGAGATTCCAAGCTTGGTGGACAGGAAACACAGGCAAGTGGACCGACCATTTTCCGAACGTTTTGGATTCAAATGTGGGATAAGAGGGGAATGGAGCAAATGCTGGATGAGAAGTTGGGAGTTCCAGGGAGTGAGTTGAGGTTGTGTTTTGGTGTGGAGAGAGTGTGTTTTCTGTGTTGGGCTCAGCATAGTGTGGCGCTCTCAGGACATTGCTATCCTCTGGCACCAGAGGTTTGGTTCCCTCTGTTACCTTTTTGTGCACAGATCAGCCCCATCAGGGAATTGTTTACTCATCAGGGAGCACCTCCTGTGAGGAGGACAAGGAACAGGATGGAGGAGGCTTGGTGGGCTGGTGGCAGAGACGCAGGCACAGGATCATGAGGGACAGCAAGGAGAACAAGCAGCGTGTCCCTACAGAAGAGGCCACTACCCAGCTGCCAAGGTGAACAGGCAGAGGTCCAAGGCTTTCAAGGAAGCCGTAACAAATATGTGCCAGTGATTGGCCCGGAAATGGCCTCCAATTGTGTGGACACCCAATGCATGTGGCTCTGAAGGTCATGGTGACAGTAACCTTTTACGCCTCTGGATCGTTCCAGGGTGCAGTGGGTGATCTTTGTGGAGTCTCGCACCCAGCTGTGTCGAGCTAGTGATTGACGCTCCCTTCAGGCACGTTAGAATATTCATTCATTTCAGAACGGACCAAGTCAGCTAGACTGAGCAGGCGAGAGGCTTCACCACCATTGCAGGGTTCCCTTGCAACCAGGGTGCCATAGATTGCATCCATGTAACCATCA
This sequence comes from Mustelus asterias, assembly GCF_964213995.1. Classification (NCBI taxonomy): domain Eukaryota; kingdom Metazoa; phylum Chordata; class Chondrichthyes; order Carcharhiniformes; family Triakidae; genus Mustelus; species Mustelus asterias. The sequence continues at coordinate 85,599,943 of NC_135813.1, read as the reverse complement.
AGGTGCCAGCTGGGTGCATTTGTGAACAGGAAGGGATTCCACTCAATGAACGTTCAAATAGTCTGTGACCAAAGGATCTAGATTCTGCGGTTCTGTGCAAGGTATCTGAGCAGCTCTCACAATGCCTACATACTATGATACTTACAAGTGCCAAGGCTCTTCGCTATCCCAACTTGCCTCAAAGGGTGGCTGACTGGTGACAAGGAGGATTCACTGAAGAGGTGGCTGATGACACCTGTTACGCACACAAGGACAGAAGCAGAGGAGAGATACAATGAATGACATATATCCAGGAGGGCAGTGGTGGGGAGGACCATTGAGCTGTTGAAGATAAGGTTCCGATGCCTGGTCCATTCCTGGGGCACCCTGCAATATCCGCTCAAGTGAGTATTGCTCATGGTCGTTGTATGCTGCGCTCTTCATAATCTCGCTCTCTCCAGGGGTGAACCTCTGGACCAGAAAGACGATGTGGCTGAAGCACCTGGGTCAGAAGAAGACACCAGCATCAACTCAGATTCAGATCCTGGGTAGCCAGCAGGCAAGGATGTGCAGGCTGATATCAGGAAGCTTCAGTAGGGTAGGGACAAAAGGGAGACCTTGATTGTGCTTTTTCGGCTAACCTGCCAACCCTGTCCTCCCACATCACCCCAACCTAATCCATGGGCAGCACCCCAATCTAAAAACAGTTCACACTTAAGCACTCCATAAGCCCAAATGCATGACTAATAAAGCTTTATACCCCAGACGTCTATCCAAAGCCATTAAGAGGCTGAAACCATTAGAGCACACAGGACACTAATGTTTTGTGAGCAATAAAAATTCAAGAATTTAATGGTGACAACAATCACATAACACAAAGCAACAACACCAAGCTGGATAATCTACAGAAAATGGAGAGAGGAGAGGAAATCAAAAGCACCTGGTGCAAACCCCTGATTGTGCTCACTATGACTTAAGTTTACGTTTATGGATGCTATCCCGAAGTGTTGTTCTGCATCCCATCTGCCCCCGCTTCCACCATCAGTGGCATGAGAGGCAGGTTGCTGAGGATGATGCCCTGTTGGCACAGATGACCTTGGCAATCGTCCTGATAGAGTGGACGTGGAGAGGATGTTTCCACTAGTAGGAAAAACTAGACCCAGAGGGCACAACCTCAAGCTAAAGGGACGATCCTTTAAAACAGAGATGAGGAGGAATTTCTTCAGCCAGAGAGTGGTGAATCTGTGGAACTCTTTGCCACAGAAGGCTGTGGAGGCCAGGCCATTGAGTGTCTTTAAGACAGAGATAGATAGGTTCTTGATTAATAAGGGGATCAGGGGTGATGGGGAAAAGGCAGGAGAATAGGGATGAGAAAAATATCAGCCATGATTGAATGGTGGAGCAGATGCAGTGGGCCGAGTGGCCTAATTCTGCTCCTACGTCTTGTGGTCCTATGGCTGCCGGGGGTAGAGCAGGCTCTACCTGGGAGGATCCCCTCAGCGATATGGCTGATCACTCCTCAGTCACCATGGATTCACAGGATAGTGCGGTGACTGGCAGAGATGCGGAGGAGTTGCTGCCTTTGTCTGGGGTACCATGAGAGAGAAGGCCCCAGAGATGACAACCAGCCCATCCGTAATTGTGAGGTGAAGGATGGGCACCCATCAGAGAGAGTGGTTGCCGCATCCTTCTTCCACACAGGCAGTAACCTCCTGAGGTCAGTGCCTGTGTGAGGGCTTGCAGATCCGAGCGCAACCCCAGAAACATCTCATTCTGATCCTGGAGCTGCCTCTGCATTAGAGGTACCATTCTTTCAATGGATCAGGCTCTGTGCTCGAAGATAAAGGTCTACGCAGAATGCATGCTCTGCCATGACTCCCCCATGTCAGATACCATGGCACACAAACCCTCCGAGATCTCTGTCAGATCTCCCTGCATATCCAGCATTTGCTGCCTTATGGACAACTCCTTCCAGAGGCTCATCATCTTTCTCAGGCTCAGAATGGTCTTTGTCTCCAGCAGTCCTTCAACTGCCAGTGCATTGGGCACTCCCTGCCTCCATCATCTGCAGTAAGAAGTCTCACAAACACCAGGTTAAAATCCAACAGATTTATTTGGTAGCAAAAGCCACTAACTTTCGGAGCGCTGCTCCTTCGTCAGGTAAGTGGGAGTTCTGTTCACAAACAGGGTATATAAAGACACAAACTCAATTTACAAAATAACGGTTGGACCCAGCCTTCAGGAGAATTACCCAGCCTTCAGGGGATCAGTGACCACGACACCCCACAACCCTGCCACAGCAACCTCTGCAAGACGTGCCGGATCATCGACACGGATGCCATAATCTCACGTGAAAACACCATCCACCAGGTACACAGTACATACTCTTGCAACTCGGCCAGCGTTGTCTACCTGATACGCTGCAGGAAAGGATGTCCCGAGGCATGGTACATTGGGGAGACCATGCAGACGCTACGACAACAGATGAATGAACACCGCTCGACAATCACCAGGCAAGAGTGTTCTCTTCCTGTTGGGGAACACTTCAGCAGTCACAGGCATTCGGCCTCTGATCTTTGGGTAAGCGTTCTCCAAGGCGGCCTTCATGACACACGACAACGCAGAATCACTGAGCAGATACTGATGACCAAGTTCCGCATACATGAGGACGGCCTCAACCGGGATCTTGGGTTCATGTCACACTATCTGTAACCCCCATGTCTTGCCTGGGCTTGCAAAATCACACTAACTGTCCCGGCTGGAGACAATACACATCTCTCTAACCTGTGCTTAACCCTCTCTCCATTCACATTGTCTGTACCTTTAAGACTTGATTACCTGTAAAGACTCGCATTCCAACCATTATTTTGTAAATTGAGTTTGTGTCTTTATATACCCTGTTTGTGAACAGAACTCCCACTTACCTGACGAAGGAGCAGCGCTCCGAAAGCTAGTGGCTTTTGCTACCAAATAAATCTGTTGGACTTTAACCTGGTGTTGTGAAATTTCTTACTGTGTTTACCCCAGTCCAACACCGGCATCTCCACTCCATCATCTGCACCAGCAAATGTGATGTGCCCTCATTGCTGTGCACTACCAATGCTTTTGAAACAATTATGCCCTCTGATGTGCCAGTATCCGTGCTAGTGCTCGGTGCTGAGAGCTGGGTTGCTGCAGGTGCATCCTGCAAGTTGTCACATTCTGGTGTCAAAGGAGGGTTGTCAACCTCTTGGCTGACTCTAGTGGACGGCTCATCTGAGGGAGCAAAACAAATATTCAGAGACATAGCTCATATCGCAAAGACTTAATTTTCAACATATGCTGCCCATTGCGATTGGTCCCAGTTGCATTGAAGTGTCTCAAAGACCAGTGCATAACTGAAGTCGTTCTGAGGGATGAGATGCCCATTCATCACTTTCACCATCATCCTGTCATGACTCTGCCCACTGGATTCTTACCTTCCTCCAAGGCGCCAGCCTCATCACATCCTGACGACCTCCCTCCCCGCTCGCACTCAAACCCCAGCGCTCCCATTTCATGGGCGGTGAGGATGGCCTGGTTTGGTACCATACCACCAATGGGTGCTCTCTACTGGTTGCTGTGGCTACATCTCTCCTGCAAGTAAATGCAGAGCTCCATTGAGTACTCAATCTCCACCTCCAGCAGCATGCCATGCTGCCCCCAACTCAGATCACCCCCAAGCAACATTACTACCCCTTTGGACACCTGACCCTTTGATGGACCCAAGCCTTCAGACTCAACTCTCCGGCCTTGAGTGGCATGGGCAGACATGTGATCAAGAGACTCCCTGAAACCCACATGCCTCATTGCAACAATGAAGGAACACGCTTCCACTGTCCACCACACTGGGCAATGACCATTCATCACTCACCCCTGTGGAGCACAAAAGGTAATTGAACCTTTTCTGGCACTGGATCCAGGTGCACTGAACAAGGTCATGTCCACTAACCCCAGCAACCTCTGTCCATACCTTCTTGGTGAGGTGCAGTGACCTCCTCCTTCCCTCCTGGATGTGACTGCCTCAGTAAGAAGTCTCACAACACCAGGTTAAAGTCCAACAGGTTTATTTGGTAGCAAAAGCCACTAGCTTTCGGAGAGCTGCTCCTTCGTCAGGTAAGTGGGAGTTCTGTTCACAAACAGGGCATATAAAGACACAAACTCAATTTACAAAATAATGGTTGGAATGCGAGTCTTTACAGGTAATCAAGTCTTAAAGGTCCAGACAATGTGAATGGAGAGAGAGTTAAGCACAGGTTAAAGAGATGTGTATTGTCTCCAGCCGGGACAGTTAGTGAGATTTTGCAAACCATTGTGACGGCCTCAACCAGGGCTCGGGGTCAGGTGAATAGGAAACAAAGGTGGAGCTCTGACAAAGGGTAATCCTGACTCCATATATTGGCTCTATTCTCTCTCCTAAGATGGCGTCAGATCCGCTGAGATTTTCCAGCATTTTCTGTTTTTGTTGTTGAAGCATTCTGGTACTGTGCATCAGAGAAACATGGGACCAGGAGTAGACCATTCAGCCCATCATAGAATTATTCTTTCCCCACTGCCTGCCACCATTAGAATTGATATTTTCACTGTACTGTGAAACTACAGTCCAAAGATGTGCGGGTTAGGCGGATCGGCCATGCTAAATTGACCCTAGTGTCAGAGGGATTGGCAGGGTAAATGTGTAGGGTTGCGGGAGTAGACCCTGGGTGGGATTGTGGCCGGTACAGATATGATGGGCTGAATGGCCTCCTTCTGCACTGTAGAGATTCTATCAACCCTAATGTCAGGGGGATTAGCGGGGTAAATGTGTAGGGTTGCGGGAGTAGGGACTGGATGGGATTGTGGCTGGTACAGACTCGATGGGCTGAATGACCTCCTTCTGCACTGTAGGGATTCTATACTGACGAAAGCTAAGTTTTAGTCACCAAGAATGCCGATAAAAGATTAGTCATTTCAGGCAAAGTGTGCAAAATGAGGGCTGCATGCAATATACATCATCTTTAATCATTTTAAACATCACCGTTAATGAAGCAAGTTTCATTACTTTCCGATTCGACACTCTAGCTGTCTCACCTATTGCAAAACCTGAACTGTGGAAAGTAAATTGCTTCTGCAAATAAACTATAATTGACGCGGGCGGGAGCCATTCTAAACTGCAACTTTGGGCCATCACAGAACATCTTATTTTTGGAACTGTGAATACCGTTTAAAGAAAACAAATCTGCAATTCTCACAAAGCTGCCCATTGGGGAATGGACTGTTTGTTGTTCATGAGGACGAGATAGAAATACGGCAGATGGGGAATGCTAAATAACTTCTATGCTCATTTAGGCCACTTCTGCATTTAGCCCCCGGTGGTTCTAAGGACAACTATCCGAGCAATAAAGAGTGGGAACACCTAGAGCAATCAATACCTTGCCTGATGATGGTAAAGAAGCTTATTTGGGAATTACCTTTCCATGTTAAACAGTGATTGGGAACAGTTTACATTAGGAGCTCTGGAATCATGTGGCGTGGTCTATTCTCCAATTTTATGTGAATTCCAAACAACAAAAATAGCTATATTTTATATAAAGAACAAAAGCAGTTGTTTATAAAATTGCCATTTCATTCAAATGTATGGGTTAGGTGGATTGGCCATGTTAAAATTGTCCCTTAGTGTCAGGGGGACTAGTAAATGGTTATGGGGATAGGGGCTGGGTAGGATTGTGGTTGGTGCAGACTCGATGGGCCGAATGACCTCCTTCTGCACTGTAGGATTCTATGAGATCTCTCTATGATCTATGATTAAGAACTGTACATCTACCAGCATCATCAAATATGACCATCTCTTTCCCCATGAGTAAATGTTAGGATGCCCCAGGCCCCAAGTGCAATGAAGAAAGTTCCCAACTAACTTACTGATACAGGTATCCCCCCCACCAGCCGCGGCCCAGGGTGATGGATGCCCTCCACAGGATAGATATTCCATTCAACTGGGTGGGGCTGAGTCATTGGACACTTTGCAATATAATTATCTAAAATAATTTCATAACACACGAGTTCAGTATAAATAACTTCCATTGCACCTGGGTGCATATGTTGTAGCAAATTAATGTGACTTTTAAACTGTTACAATATTAAATGGCCACACTTTATAACAGAAGTTACAAGGCAACATGTATTTTATCTTGAAGAGTAATACCCTGTCTGAAGAATAGCCCCTCTCAGCGGCTGACACTTCCTGATTCTCTCTTGCAGACCCACCGGATCTGTGATTTATCAATCAATATCTAATCCGCTTTCCTCTCTCTACAAAAGTAGTCCCAGTGGGCCGATTGCTCACTACCTACACTGTCGCCGTCCGCGTCACCACATAACGTCTTCCGCGGACTAAGCTGCTGAAAATGCATAAGGACCATTTCCACTCAGTCAGTGCAACAGTCTGGATGATTCTACCTTTAACACAGAAAGTACAATAGGAAGAGAGAGAGAGAGAGAGATTTAAAGTTCCTGTTGTAATGTTACATGAATCTGGCAAGGATGAGAAGGTTAGACTTTAACCATTTTGGCGTTTTTGCATTTGTTAATGTAACATTTTTTGCAGTGTTCTCTGTATTACACTGAAATTGTGGACATTATATCGACCTGCCCGCTTATTTAATCAGCTTTGTGCAACACTGATGATACATTTCAGATCCAATCTATGGACATTTATAACATCAGCCTTACTGACTAATATTCAGTAATATAATCAATTGATGCTGTACACTCCAGCTGGCAGTGTTGATATTAAATCATTCACTGGCTTATGGTCGCAGGCTTTTTGTTTTTTATTATGATGGCACTTACAGGATAGAACCAGTTTTGATAGATTAAAACAGCCACACATCAATTCAGCTGGCCGGTGTTTCAGAATCGGTCACCGGTTTAGAGCACGGTGGCGTTTCGAGAAACAGTAATCTTTCTTATTTTCCAAAATATACAGGAGGAGGGGGAGTTAACATACGCCAGGAGGAGGTGAGTAGATAACGTGAGCCTGTTAATAACGCATTCAGTGATGATTTGGGTTGTTAATTAGGTGAATGTCAATGAGGAGATACTGTGCAGAGTGACGGTGAAAGTAGGAGAAGACAGCGGGGGCGGGGGGGGGAGGTGCTGAATTGGCAAGTCAATCCACATCTGACATGAAACGAGAGATTAGGGATTTGCGAAGGGAGTTCAATAGGCGAATTAAGAGGTTGGAAGGAGATGAGAAATGTAGAAACATGTACATCTAAAATAAAGATTAAAAAGTAGATTTTTTTTCTTTATTTTTCTTCCTCTCCTTAATCTTTTCTCCCTCTTTCCCATTTTTTCTCAATTTTACCTCTTTCCCACCCATCTCTTCCCCCCCCCCCCCCCACATCTTCATCTGTCACAGTTTACCCTCTGATTTCAGCTTCTCTGACGTTTGGCCATTCACACCTTCTCTCTATGGACTGCCATTAGCAGCCTTTCCCCTTGTTTTTGTAGCTATGACTCATCTTTCATTCCCTCTCCCTGCAGTAGAAATATACATATTTTTTGATTTGATTTATTATTGTCACATGCATACAGTGAAAAGTATTGTTTCTTGCGTGCTGTACAGACAAAGCACACCGTTCATAGAGAAGGAAACGAGAGAATACAGAATGTAGAACGAGAGTAAAAGATAGAATGAGAAGGTATATCTCCCACTTTCTGTGCCTTTTAGCTTTGACAAAGGGTCATCTGGACTGGAAACGTCAGCTTTTTTCTTTCCTTACAGATGCTGCCGGACCTGCTGAGATTTTCCAACATTTTCTCTTTTGGTTTCAGATTCCAGTATCTGAAGTAATTTGCTTTTATTGAAATTGTAGATCTAGTCTGTTTTATAAAGTGACAGGTTGTTTAATTTCCCCCTGAAATTGGGTGATGTGGAATCTCTCGATCAGAGAGTATTCGGACCAGGACTATGCTGGAACCGGATTAGTCAAAGAGGTCTCCCTTATTGTCACTGGAAACAAGAGAAGCTGGATCTGTTTATAAGGGCAAAACCTCCGCAGAAATCGGAAGGGTAACTGGATACCCGACGACACAATGGGATTCTTTTAACCCTGGAGTAAAATTCCTTTGTGCGCTGTTTAACCCATTTCCGAAGCCACTCAAAAATGTTTGTCTTAACCTAGTTATTAACCAGGATGCTACCGAAAATAAACTCTGTAGTTTGTAACTTCAATATTCAAAACTGTTATCAGCTATCTGCCCCTTTCAAAAACATCAAAAACCTGGGGGGTTAAATAATAAATTCTACACAATGTAACTTTCTTGGTGGAGTTCACCATGCTTCTTGGAATGCGATGTCCAGAGTAGAAGGGAATTCGCTACAGTTACAGATTGTGCTGTTTTTCTCTTACACAGAAGCCTGGCCGTTTGCTCTTTCTGATGCTTAATTCCACTGCTTTGTCGCAATGCTTCTTCCGAGTAAGTTGCAATCCAGCTCGCGAGTAGGATCTCAGCGATTCTTGGGACTTGCTGTTTATTTTATCCGGACCAGTGCCCTGCCTCACGCTGCCAAAGCAGACAGGAAAGAGTTTGGGTTTGGATCTGTTGTTACAGCTGCTCTCCTGTCAAGACATAATGAAATCAAATTGGCTCATCTTCGGCAAGAGAGGTCGGAAAAGCTCCACAAGAATGGAGCAAATGAATGGAAGCCACATGGAATGTACAGCAGAAAAATAGGCCAATCGGCCCAACTGGCCCATGCCGTTGTTTATGACCCACAGGAGCCTCCGTCTATCCGATTTCATCTAACCCTATCGGTATATCCTGCCATTCCCATATGGTTATCTATCTTCCCCTATCTGGGCACCTCAGGGAATCAACAGATATGGAGAAAAGGCAGGAGAATGTTGAATAAGAAGATCAACTGTGATCTTATTGAATAACAGACCTCAAGGGGCTGTAGAGGGTATACTTGCTCCTATCTCTGACATACTTTGATGTATCTATGCTATTTGCCTCAACAACTCCCTGTGGTAGCAAGTTTCACATTCTCCCCACTCTCAGGGTAAATAAGTTACTCCTGGATTTCCTGCTGGATTTATTAGTGCCTATCTAATATTAATTACCTCTTGTTTCGGACACAAGACATTTTCTCCACATCTACCCTACCAAACACTTTCAATACAATGAAGACTTCTATATTGCTGAAAAGAGAGGTTTGTTGAGGAAGCTTTAATCTCACACTTGTCAAGACAAATGCAATAATGACTAGGGGATCGATGGCCTAGTGGTATTATCACTAGACCATTAATCCAGAAACTCAGCTAATGTTCTGGGGATCCAGGTTTGAATCCCACCACAGCAGATGGTGGAATTTGAATTCCATAAATATCTGGAATTAAGAATCTGCTGATGACCATGAAACCATTGTCGATTGTCGTCAAAACCCATCTGGTTCACTAATGTCTTTTAGGGAAGGAAATCTGCCGTTCTTACCCGGTCTGGCCTACATGTGACTCCAGAGCCACAGCAGTTGACTCTCAACTGCCCTCTAAACAAGGGCAACGAGGGATGGGCAATAAATGCTGGCCAGCCAGCTAGCCATGTCCCACAAATGAATTTTAAAAAAGACATTTCAAAAGATCACAACAATTATACTACAGGAAAAAAGGGTGCAAATCAGATAGGCCAAGGCATTGCCATGGAGAAAATAGGCACCTATTTAAGACTGAGGTCTTAAAATTTACTCTTTACACTCACAGAGGTGACACACATCAATATGCAGAAACTCAACTTTTATGAATTAGCTGGAAGCTTGGGATGTCTGTACTTCCCCTTTGTTTTCTCCATGGCAACACCTTGGTCAGTCAGAGTTGATGTCAGCCAATCCCTTTCCCTCCTGTGGCATAAATTATTCTGATCATTTGAAATTTTGCATTCTTGCATTTGTCCTGATGAATGCAAGATGAAAAGCTTCAACAACATGTCTCCCTTTTTATCAATGTTCAAGTTCTGTACTATAAAGACTTCTATTAGGTCAGCCCTCCTTTGAGAGAAAAGAGCCACAGCCTGATCAGCCTTTCATAAAATCAAATTAGTGCGGATGCTGGAATCTGAAACTAATAGAGAAAATGCTGGAAAATCTCAGCAGGTCTGGCAGCATCTGTAAGGCAAGAAAAAGAGCTGACGTTTCGAGTCCAGATGACCCTTTGAGTTTGACAAAGGGTCATCTGGACTCGAAATGTCAGCTCTTTTCTCTCTCTAAGTGTACCCTTTCAGTTTGATGTCACCTCTCCACCCCGCTTTTTTCCTTTCGGTCACTCCTAAAAATCTACCTCTTTGATCAAGCTTTTGGTCACCTGACATATTGGCCATGAATTTACCAGCACGACTGCCCTGAAATCGTGGCAGGCAAGGCTCACAGAACAGCATTCCCCGTTTGTCTTGGGCGTGATCTTACAAGCCTCGGATGGCCGTGCTGGTAAAATCAGAGCCATTTTGTGGCTCAGTGTCAAAGTTTGTTTTATTATACTCCTGTGAAGCACCTTCGGATGTTTTATTACATAAAAGGAGCTATATAAATGAAAGTAATTGTTGTTGATGCAGAATCATTCTCAGGCATGCAAGTTTCAAGGCTGTGCTGAGTTAGTTAACCTCAGCCCAATATTGGCGGCACTAACAGTAATGTTCCTAGTTTGGGAGGATGGCGGGGGAGAGAATCAGTGAGCAGTAACACTTCTGATTATCACTCGTGGAACAGTATGATTTGTGCCAGGATCACTCTGTTTATATTCTGGGACGGACACATGGCACACATGAAGTGATACTGATTCAACAGCACATAATGTGAGACATTGACTCAGTGATTGCTGCTGGAAGTGTGTACATCAAGACCTCAGCAAGTGCAAATCAGTGGCCATGTGTTGACTGTCAAAGTGCATATGTGCACTCACTGTTTAATCTTGCGCATTGGCTACCTGGGTAAGTCACGAGAGGTGTTTGTAGATCAGTAACCCAATATCAGCCCTACTGCCTCAGAGAGGGAGAAAGGGACTTGAATCTGGAAGGAAGTTAAAATACTTTTCATGTTGTTTTACTTCCAGGGAGCAGAATATAGTGGGACTAATTTGGATAGCTTTGTCAAAGAACTGGCACAGGTCTGATGGACCTCCTTCAGTGCTGTATCATTCTGTCACTGCTCCAGAAATAAATGTGCACTATATATCCGTGTGTTTGGCCGGGGGGGGGGGGGGGGGGGGGGAAGTGAGGGGGGTGAGGTTGGGGAGGTTTCATTGGGCATTCTGACTAAGTGTTAAATTAAATCATAGAACTACTAATTACACAATTATCTTGAAACATTTGCAAAGATCCATCATCGCCTTTTTAATTGCACAATGATAATTACATTAAAACTGGTCTTTTTTGGCAGACTTAACGACCAGCCTGTATGTTTGCCATAATTAAGACAACTTTTTCCTGTGAGGATCATTTCTGGTTATCGAACGCTCTACAGTTACACAATAGAACATAGAACAGTACAGCACAGTACAGGTCCTTCGGCCCTCAATGTTGTGCCGAGCTTTGTCCGAAACCAAGATCAAGCTATCCCACTCCCTATCATTCTGGTGTGCTCCATGTGCCTATCCAATAACCGCTTGAAAGTTCCTAAAGTGTCCGGCTCCACTATCACAGCAGGCAGTCCATTCCACACCCCAACCACTCTGAGTAAAGAACCTACCTCGGACATCCCTCCTATATCTCCCACCATGAACCTTATAGTTATGCACCCTAGTAACAGCTACATCCACCTGAGGAAATAGTGTCTGAACATCCACTCTATCTCTCCCCCTCATCATCTTATAAACCTCTATTAAGTCGCCTCTCATCCTCCTCCACTCTAAAGAGAAAAGCCCTAGCTCCCTCAACCTTTCCTCATAAGACCTACCCTCCAAACCAGGCAGCATCCTGGTAAATCTCCTCTGCACTCTCTCCAATGTTTCCACATCCTTCTTATAGTGAGGTGACGAGAACTGCACACAATATTCCAAATGTGGTCTCACCAAGGTCCTGTACAGTTGCAGCATAACCCTACGGCTCTTAAACTCAAACCCCCTGTTAGTAAACGCTAACACACTGTAGGGCTTCTTCATGGCTCTATCCACTTGAGTGGCAACCTTCAGAGATCTGTGGATATGAACCCCAAGATCTCTTTGTTCCTCCACATTCCTCAGAACCCTGCCGTTGACCCTGTAATCCGCATTCAAATTTATCCTACCAAAATTAATTACCTCGCACTTATCAGGGTTAAACTCCATCTGCCATTTTTCTTTTATCAGAAAGTCTCCACTGACAGTTAGAAGCATCATGTGATGGAGTGTAGGTGGCAATGAATCTCCAGTTGGTTTTAGCTGCTCTCATGAATCAAAGGAGAAAGAATTTCATTTCCTAGCCACCCCACTGACCTTAGAAAACAGGATGTGGAGATGCCGGCGTTGGACTGGGGTAAGCACAGCAAGAAGTCTCACAACACCAGGTTAAAGTCCAACAGGTTTATTTGGTAGCAAATACCATAAGCTTTCGGAGCGCTGCCCCTTCGTCAGGTGGAGTGGATATCTGTTCTCCAACAGTGCACAGACACAGAAATCAAGTTACAGAATACTAATTAGAATTACTAATTAGAAAACTAATTACTAATTACTAATTAGAAAATAGAACAGACTTCTCTTGAAAGCATCTTGCATTTATACAGTGCCTGAAATGTAACAAAACATCCCAAGGTGTTTCTCGGAGCATCATGCATGTTAGAATGTAATCAGTGACAACTTTGGATGTAATGTGACCAATGGGAATAAGATGTAAGGGTCAGCTGACCCAGAAAACCATGGAATCAATTAGAGGGATGTAATAGTCAGCTGACCAGCTGATTCACTATAAATAAGGAACTATGTAGAATTGCGGAAGCTTGGAGTGGCCCAGGGCGAGGCCCCAAGTTTGGAGTAATGAAATTTCTTTTTTAAACACTTCCTTTGATTTATAAGTTGGAGTAAGTTTTGTTGTATTTTCATTAGTTGCGTTTTGAAGAGTTCCGTCTGAAGAAACAATGCAGACAAAATTTAATACTCAGTTACACAAAGAGATATTAGAGCAGGCAAGGAAAATCTTGCTTAAAGGGGCAGGCTTTAAGGGGCATATTAAAGGAGGGTAGAGATATTTAAGGAGGACATTCCAGACCTTGGAGTCCAGGAAACTGAAGGCTTGGCTGCCAATGTTGGAGTTGTGAAAATTGGAGATATGCAAGAAGCCAGAATTGGAAACATCTCAATGTTGGTATCCTAACTCACACCAAGGCCTAGTCATTCCTCACCTGCCTCTGGGCTTGCTACCAGACAATGAAGCCCCAAAACACCATTGATTTTTGTTTTTAAATTTTCATCCTTGCTTTCAAATCTCTTCTTGGCCATGTCCTTCCCTAACTCACTGATCACCTCCAGCTCTATTACCTTCTGAGATCTCTGATCTCATTTATCTCAAATGACTTCCATGGCAGGACTTAGCAAAGGATTTCAGTGATCTTTTATGCTCATTAAGACTATAGATAGATCATAATCACTTCCTGTTTGGAATGTTCAGTATTACCAATAAGCCCTAAGCTCTGGAATTCACACCCTAAGCTGCCTTATGTTAAATTCTATCTGATAATGCTCCTTTGAAGCATCTTGGGACATTTAGCTGTGTTTAAAGACACTATAGAAATGTATATTTGTTTTTGTTGTTATCTGTGCCCAATATGTACAAAGTTAGGTATGGTGAGTTTCAAAATGTCAGAATGTCACTGCCCAATAACTGAGATAACAGTGTAAAATGCACACACTTGGAGCATTTGAATCCTTCCTAAGTGTAGAGTAATAGCTACTCTTACTTAGCTGTGCTTTGGTTCACTTCTGTCCTTTCCTAGGTCTGTTTTCTCAATGATATGTGCCTTCTGTTATTCTATTCCACTAAACACCTGGATCAGAGATCTAACATCAGATTTCCAGCCCCCGCTGGGAACTTGGTCATTGCCCTTGTCCTCTTTGACACAGCGTGTTTGGCCAGTTCCCTGGACAGTAGCAGGCGCACGGCGGTCTGGATGCTTCGGGAGCTGATGGTGTGCCACTTGTTGAGATGGGCTAGGCGGGAAGTCTCACCCGTGATGCCCTTGAAAATGTATTTGACAAACGTGTTCGTGATGCCCCCGGCCGATGTCAGGATGAACCTGCTTCATCACTTTGTAGATGGAGTCACTCTCTTCCCTGGGTGAGCTCCACTTTTTGCCACCCTTTGTTGTCAGCTTCATCTACCCTTTCTTGTTTCCCTTCTCAGAAATTGCTGGTTTCTTTTCTTTACCTGTTATCACATTCAATTTCAGAAACAGAGCCGGTCAAGGCTCTTTGGGAGGCTAATTGAAGACAATTATAAGAGATTTTTCCAGTCCGCTTTCAAATTCCTGCTGGTGGCAGGGACCAACCCCCCAACCCTTCCCTCCCCCCTCTTCCACCTCAATGATGCAGCCACCACAGTTTGCCCTGGAGCGCTGCCAAGCTCCCCCCTTCCTTCCCAGCCATCGTGGCCTAGCTGAAAAACACTTTCAAAATTAAAAATGCCCTCTCTCAAACTTCTTTCATTACAGCCTGTGCCTCCTCCTGGCAAGCTGCAAGTCTTCAGAAGAATGAGGGGGGGATCTCATAGAAACATATAAGCTTATGAAGGGAATAGATAAGATAGAAGCAGGGAAGTTGTTTCCACTGGCAGGTGAAAGCAGAACTAGGGGGCATGGCCTCAAAATAAGGGGGAGCAGATTTAGGACTGAGTTGAGGACGAACGTCTTCACACAAAGGGTAATGAATCTGTGGAATTCCCTGCCCAGTGAAGCAGTTGAGGCTACCTCATTGAATGCTTTTAAGGCAAAAATAGATGACTTTTTTTGAACAGTAAAGGAATTAAGGGTTATGGTGAGCGGGCGGGTAAGTGGAGCTAAGTCCACGAAAAGATCAGCCAGGATCTTATTGAATGGCAGAGCAGGCTCAAGGGGCCAGATGGCCTACTCCTGCTCCTAGTTCTTGAGTTCTTCTGATTAGTCTGCCAGCTTTCCAAGCCTGTCCATGATCCTCAGTTGGATAGGGAGCCTATCTCCGAGTCAATTACGAGGGCAGCCCTTAAAAAATTCCAATGAATGACTGTTCCCTGGGGGCAGTTTCGGGACCCAGAAATAGTCTTGACCTCTGTTTCCTGCCCTCTAGTATTATACCAATAAATTCCAGCCTCTGCTGGTGACGCTATGTTGCCAACACAAGAATACCTGACTGGCGGGGGGGGGGGGATAAAATCTTGAGAGAATTTAATTTTATCTCAACATTGGAGTCTCAAATTCCTAATATTTACTTCTATAAATATTGGGAGAACAGTTTTTTGATTTTGGAAGGATTGTTTAAATGTTCCAACAGCTGTTGCAGCCCATGTGTGGAGAGGCAAGATTGGTGCAACGTACAACTGTCTGTGCGGAGAATAGGAGGCCTGCAGTTCTTGGCAGTAAGACTGTTAATAAAGAGTCAATCTGCTTCATTTGCTTTAGAGTCAGTTGGAAAGCCCGGGGCTTGGAATTACTGGCAACTTTCAGAAAGACTATCTCATGAAGCAGAAGTGAGACATGGGGAAATGTTGAGAATTCCTCTTCCTCTTCAGTTAAACCTCAAATCATTAAACTCAGATAATTCCTTTCATCCTTTGCTTTTTATTGAATTTTATAGGGCTCTTATTGAGTTTTCTTTGTCACAAGTTTCCCTTTTTCTCGGAAGCATTGAATCCTTGCTCTGTGCCAGTTCCCAGTCCTCCAGAAAAGCTAGCTAAGCCTAGTGTGTGTGTGTTAGTGTGTGTGTGTGTGTTAGTGTGTGTGTGTGGTGTTAGTGTGTGTGTGTGTGGTGTTAGTGTGTGTGTGTGGTGTTAGTGTGTGTGTGTGGTGTTAGTGTGTGTGGTGTTAGTGTGTGTGTGTGTGGTGTTAGTGTGTGTGGTGTTAGTGTGTGTGGTGTTAGTGTGTGTGTGTGTGTGTGTTAGTTTGTGTTAGTGTGTGTTAGTGTGTGTTAGTGTGTGTGTGTTAGTGTGTGTGTGTTAGTGTGTGTGTGTGTTAGTGTGTGTGTGTGTTAGTGTGTGTGTGTGTTAGTGTGTGTGTTAGTGTGTGTGTGTATATGTAGCACTGTGTAGGTGTGTCTGGAAGGGCAGCATTATGATTAAATCCAATCCCATCCTCAGCTGTCACAACCACTTCCAGTGAGTCACTGCAGCAACCAGAAACCGGAATCTCAGCTGATTTTTTTTTTTCACCTTAACTCATAGGCACTTAGCCCAATAATCACACTCTGTTACCACTTTGGCTGTCTCAGCAAGACCATAAGACATAGGAGCAAAATTAGGCCACTCGGCCCATCGAGTCTGCTCCGCCATTCAATCATGGCTGATATTTTTCTCATCCCCATTCTCCTGCCTTTTCCCTACAACCCCTGATCCCCTTATTATTCAAGAACCCATCTATCTCTGTCTTAAAGACACTCAATGACCTGGTCACCACAGCCTTCTGTGGCAAAGAGTTCCACAGATTCACCACTCTCTGGCTGAAGAAATTCCTCCACATTTCTGTTTTAAAGGATCATCCCTTTAGCCTGAGGTTGTGCCCTCTGGTTCTAGTTTTTCCTACTAGTGGAAACATCCTCTCCACGTCCACTCTATCCAGGCCTGTATCCTGTAAGTTTCAATAAGATCCCCCCTCATCCTTCTAAACTCTAACAAGTACAGACCAGGGATCAAGGCTGGAACATTACTGACCTGATTGGCTCAGCTATTCATTGAGGGACATTTATATCAATTCCCCAAGCTCATGATTCTTTGGTTTATGCAATTATTCCAATGCGTAACTTATACTTTATTTATATTTTATTTGCAAAGAGCTTTCTCGCTCCCCTATGTTATCATAATCTTCATCCTCTGAGATGGGCGGCACAGTGGTTAGCACTGCTGCCTCACAGCTCCAGGGACCTGGATTGGATTCCCAGTTTGGGTCACTGTCCGTGTGGAATTTGCACGTTCTCCCTGTGTCTGTGTGGGTTTCCTCCGGTTTCCTCTCACGGTCCAAAGATGTGTGGGTTAGGTTGATTGCCGTGCTAAATTGCCCCTTAGTGTCCTGGGATGTGTAGGTTAGAGGGATTAACGCGGTAAATGTGTGGGGTTGTGGGGATAAGGCCTGGGGTAGGATTGTTGTTGGTGCAGACTCGATGGGCCGAATGCAGTGTAGGATTTCTATGATTCTTTTCTATGATCTCCGAGCCTCACCAATCCTACCTCTCGCATATATTACGATTGCTATAGAGACTGATAAATTTTACAAAGTGATACAAATTTCCCAGTGACCTATGGAAGGAATCGCACCACAAGATCTTGTGTTTTAGGACTTTACCAAGAAACTCATCCAGATTCAAAACATTGACTCTTTTCTCTCTCCACAGATGCTGTCAGACTGCTGAGATTTGCCAGTACTTTCTGTTTTTGTTTCAGATTCCAGCATCCGCAGTAATTTGGGCTTTTATCGACTGCACATTATTTAATCGGCAGCTGATACTCCAATATTGATGTCTGACTGAATCCAGCACCGGAATTCTACCACCCTGCCCATCATGGGAATCGGAGTAGGCAAGGGGCAGATCATGGAAAGGCCCATTGACCTTGGGCGGGATTTTCCGGTCTTGGATTGACCGAGGCCATAAAATCCCACCCTGAGAGTCAGTATGTGGATTCCCTAGGCTCCCAGCTGCATGGTTCTCGATGATGGGAGATAGCCTACCACTTGCTAGCAACAGGATCTTCTGGTCCTACCACTGTCAAGGGATTTCCCATTGATTCCACCCCATTAGCAGGACTTGAAGGCTCGGCCGGAGAATTCCGGCCTGTATGTCTCCATGTTGCAAGGCCAGCTACTTCTCCTTTTGTTCACACCTGACTTTCAATAGGTTTTAACCTGGGCCCCTGTCTCCTGGCACCCAGATCACAGGGGCCTGTTTCCAGGTAGAATTCAGTACACACATCCCCCATTCAGGCCATTCTGTTTTACCTTGAGTTAAAAGAGATAGATTAAGACATATCTGTTTTGTAAAGTCAAGCAGTCACAATACACACTTTTGATTTTCATTGCTCCACTGTTAGTCGCCATGTCATTTGTTGTCTGGGCAATAATCCCTGAATTTCCTTCCATAATCCTCTCCACTTCTCTCCCCCTTTAAAATACTCCTTAAAACCGATCTCTTTGACTACGTTTTTGACCATCCATCTTAATAATTCTTTATGTGGCTTCGTGTCATTTATATAATGTTCCTATGAAACATCTTGATAGGTTTAATTACATTAAAGGTGCTATAGAAATGCAAGTTGTTGTAAATACTGTTTTCTGCTTGAGAATGCAATTAGTTGAGGTGAAATCAATTCCTCTCCCTCTGTCAATCTCAATTGTTCTAAATGTCCAAGATAGACAAAGCTTTTTAATTTATCTCATTTCATCACACTAGGTTTGTGATATTCCAGGCTTTCTGTGTGGTAGAGTGTGAAAATGAAATTAGTAACTAACATGAGGCCATTCAGCCCCTCGATTGTGTTCTGTCAGTCAATTAGATCATGGTGATCTATACAACAATAATTTTCCCTTGTCAGAATAAAACATCCCCAGGCACTTACCAGGAATGTTAACAGCCAGCATTTGACACTGAATGACATAAAGAGACATTAGGGCAGGTGACTAAAAGCTTGGTAAAAGAGTTAAAATTCTAAGAAGCATCTTAAATGAGGAGAAAGAAGCAAGGTGGAAATCCCAAAGATTAAGACATAGCAGTTGCAAATATGACCCCCAGTGGTGCATCAATGGAAATTGGAGATGTGCCAAGAGGTTAGAAATGGAGGAGTGTAGAGATCTCCAGAGGGTTGTGAGGCTGGATGAGGGTACAGTTTGGGAGTTATAGTTTGGATGAGGTTATAGCTTGAAAATAAATACCTCCACCCACAAAGTTCCATAACCCTTAGTATGCTTGCCTAACAAAAATCTTATCAATCTCAGTTTTGACAGTTTCAATTGAGAAGCGTCCTCAACAGCTGTTTGAAAGAGATTGTTCCAGATTTTCATACAGATGAAAACAGGAAGTGCTGGTAAAACTCCGCAAGCCTCGCAGCATTTGTAGGGGATAAAAACAGAGTTAACCTTTCAAGTCCAATGTGACTTCTTCAGAGATCTGAAGAGAAATATAAAGGGTCATCTGGACAAAGTCCATGGGCCTGTAGCCAGGTAGAAATCAGTACACCCTTTCACACCATCCCCCATTCAAGGCATTCTGGACGAAGGGTCACCCGGACTTGAAACGTCAGCTCTTTTTTCTCCTTACAGATGCTGCCAGACCTGCTGAGATTTTCCAGCATTTTCTCTTTTGGTTTCAGATTCCAGCATCTGCAGTAATTTGCTTTTATTGAAATTGTAGATCTAGTCTGTTTTATAAAGTGACAGGTTGTTTAATTTCCCCCTGAAATTGGGTGATGTGGAATCTCTCGATCAGAGAATATCCAGACCAGGACTGTGCTGGAACCGGATTGGTGAAAGAGGTCTCCCTTAGTGTCACTGGGAATTAGAGAAGCTGAAACTGTTTATAAGGGCAAACCCTCTGCAGAAATCGGAAGGGTAACTGGATACCTGACAACGCAATGGGATTCTTTAACCCTTTGTGCGCTATTTTAACTCATTTCTGAAGCCATTCAAAAATGTTTATCATTTTCTCTTTTGGTTTCAGATACCAGCATCCGCAGTAATTTGCTTTTATCTAGAAATAGAAATGTGAGGAAGGGGGAGGGTCAGGTAGATCACAAAGAAAGATCTGTTTTTCCAGCACTTTCTGTTTTTATTTCAGATTTTCAGCAGGTGCAATATTTTGCTTTCTTTTCAAATTTTCATGGCTCTTGCTTAACATCGAGATCACATTCAGTTCAGATCAGGATCAGTCCAATGATTTAAACTGACTCACAAGCTTGTTGACACTAGCTTCCTCCCTAATTCAGCTCATTTCCAGCTGAGCAGTGAGCTTTGTGAATGCACGCACCCTACTCTTCCCTGTTGCACAACATGAGGAATTAGCACTGGATATGGTGGTGAATGAAAGATGTACAATCAATGTCAGATACAGTACTGACAGAACAGGTTAGTTACAGTGAACTGGCATTGGGATAAATTATGTTCCGAGAGAGTGGTGAGAATGTGGAACTTGCCACCACATAGAGCAGTCAAAGTGAACAGTATTGTTGCAATGAAAAGAAGAGCTGGATAAACACGAGGGAGAAAAGAATGAAAAAATATTAATGATGGGATAAAGAAGTGTGGGAAGAGGCTCGTGTGAAAAATAAATAGTTTATATATCATAGAATCATCGAAACCCTACAGGACAGAAGGAGGCCATTCAGCCCATCGAGTCTGCACCGACAACAATCCCTAGGCCTTACCCCCACTACACCACACATTTACTCCAGTAATCCCTCTAACCTACACATCCCAGGACACTAAGGGGCAATTTAGCATGGCCAATCAACCTAACCTGCACATCTTCGGACTGTTGGAGGAAACCAGAGCACCCAGAGGAAACCCACGCAGACACGGGGGGAATGTGCAAACTCCACACAGACAGTGACCCAAGCCAGGAATTGAACCCAGGTCCTTGGAGCTGTGAAGCAGCAGTGGATGCTTGCCACTGTGCTGCCCATATAGAGGGATATGGGCCAAATGCAGGCAATTGGGACTAGTTTAGTGATAAACACTGGGCGGCATGGACAAGTTGGGGGCCGAAGGGTCCGTTTCCATCCTGTAAACCTCCATGACTCTATGTACTTGTTGGTCCATATTCTCACCACACTCTGGTTAAAGAAGTTTGTCTTAAATTCCCGACTGGATTTATTCGAGGCTATCTTATATTGATGGTGCCTAGTTCTGGCCTCACCCCAATGGAAACCTCTTCTCTACATTTACCTCATCGAATGCCTTCTTATTGTCAAAGACCTCTATCAGGTCACCTCTCAGTCTTCTCTTTTCCCGACAGATATACCCTATCAATTCTAGTATCATTCTAGTAAATTATGTTGCACCTTCTCCAGTGCTTCTATATCCTTCATATAATATAAAGTTCAGGTTCATAAAATCGCCACTTGTATCATTAAAAGCTCTGTCGCTGGTAATTTGGTGATATTTAATTCTTTGCTCTGGTATCTTAAAGGCTCAGCATGGATGGTCCCAGCACTTTTCCCTTGAAATATAATGACTAATTCACTGGAGAAACACACTGGGAAAAGTCAATCTGCCCATCTCGTATTTCATCCAAGCAGAAAAATCCACAGTGCTTCCATCACACCATTTGACAGTCTCAGTCCTTGTTTATATGGGCTTCTTGGGATATCATCTCCTTCATTCTGGCTGCTGAGGGTTCTTTCCTAATAGACGGGTGTATTAAATTCTTCTATAATCATCCAGCCAAAGGAATTCTCATATCACTTTGTCAAATCTTGCAAAACATTATCATTACATGTCAAGTTGTGTGGTAGAACTTGACAGGATTACCACTGGGTTGCTGAGTCAGAGGAAACAGGCAGGAGCCTTTTAAGAACAGCAAACTCTGAACTGTGTTCCAAGACAAGCCCAATCAGGTGATGTTAGTAAGTCATTCATGTAGTTTATGGCGTGATCTCAGCCTTTTGGTTACAGCGATATTACACTTTGGATTACCCAACAAAGCAGCAGGGAAACAATGGACCAAGTGGCTGTAAACATCTATGGTTTTAAATCCCTTACCAGGTTGCTTGAGGTTTGGAAAGCTGATTTACACTGGTTCGCAGAAAACCCAAAATTACATTCTTGGTTTAAATTACTGTCAAGGTGGTTGATATTGTAGCATGAACACCGCTCGACAATCACCAGGCAAAACTGTTCTCTTCCTGTTGGGGAGCACTTCAGCGGTCACGGGCATTCGGCCTCTGATATTCGGGTAAGCATTCTCCAAGGCGGCCTTCACAACACACGACAGCGCAGAGTCGCTGAGCAGAGACTGATAGCCAGGTTCCGCACACATGAGGACGGCCTCAACCGGGATCTTGGGTTCATGTCACACTATCTGTAACTCCCACAACTTGCCTGGGACTTGCAAAGTCTCACTGGCTGTCCTGTCTGGAGACAATACACATCTCTAGCCTGTGCTAATGCTCTCTCCACTCACATTGTCTGTACCTTTAAGACTTGATTAGCTGTAAAGACTCGCTTTCCAATCATTATTCATTATTCTGTAAATTGAGTTTGTGTCTTTATATGCCCTGTTTGCTGTTTATGAGCAGATCTTCCACTCACCTGACGAAGGAGCAGCGCTCCGAAAGCTAGTAGCAAACTACCAAATAAACCTGTTGGACTTTAACCTGGTGTTGTTAGACTCCTTAATGCAGCATGACCCAGGCATGAAGGTGTCACAACAACTTGAATTTATATGGGTGGCACAGTGCTTAGCACTGCTGCCTCACGGTGCTAGGGACCCAGGTTTGATTCCCGGCTTGGGTCACTGTCTGTGTGGAGTTTGCACATTCTCCCCGTGTCTGCGTGGATTTCCTCCGGGTGCTCTGGTTTCCTCCCACAATCCCAAGATGTGCAGGCTAGGTTGATTGGTCATGCTAAATTGCCCCTTAGTGTCAGGGGGACTAGCTAAGGTAAATGCATGGGGTTATGGGGATAGGGTGGGATTGTGGTTGGTGCAGACTTGATGGGCCGAATGGCCTCCTTCTGCACTGTAGGATTCTATGATTTTCATGCAGTAAAACATACAGAAATGCTTTTCAGGGGTGTTATCAAACAGAATTTGACACTGAGCCACATAAAGGGATAACTAACAAAGGTGACTAAAAGCTTGGTCAAGGAGGTTGATTTTCAGGTTTGTCTTAAAGGAGGAAATGGAGGTGAACAGCTAAAGAGGCTGATGCGTGAATTTCAGAGCATAGCGCCTCAGTAGTTGAAGACGTGGCTATCAATGATCGAACATTGAAAATTCGGAATGTATAAGGGGCCACGATTGAATGAGTGCAAAGATTCTGAGGGTGGTGGGGTCAGAGAAGATTTCCGAGATATGGAGAGGTGAAATCATAGAATCCCTACAGTGCAGAAGGAGGCCAGCCGGCCCATCGAGTTCACACCAACAACAATCCCACCCCAGGCCCTATCCCCACAACCCCACACACTTACCCCGCCAATCCCCTGAACCTACACATCCTGGGACACTATGGGCAATTTAGCATGGTCAATCAACCTAATCCGCACATCTTTGGAGTGTGGGAGGAAACTGGAGCACCCGGAGGAAAGCCACACAGACATGGAGAGAGAACGTGCAAACTCCACACAGACAGTGACGCAAGTCGGGAATTGAACCCAGATCCCTGGAGCTGTGAGGCAGCAGTGCTAACCACTGTGCCACCGCACCGACCATGGAGGGATATAAGAACAAGGACGACAATTTTAAGATTGAGGCATAATGAACCTGGAGCCAACATGGTCAGCGAGCCACAGGGGTGATGGATGAAGCGGATTTGGTGTAAGTTAGGATAACAGAACTTAGGATAGGAGTTTAAGGCAGTGGAGTTTTGCGTGACTTCCAAGTTTACAGAGGGTACAAGATGGGAAACTGGCCAAGGGAGCACTCGAATAGTTGTGGATGTAATAGATGCATTGCTGAGTGCTTCAGCAGTGGATGATTTATGATAGTGGATGGATAACCACACAGGACAAGTCTCCGGTCCTGTGCTTCCAAGAGGAAGATACATCCGCAGGGATCATGAACGAGAGAATCTGGGTTATAGGAATGTATATGGATTATACAGGTGTATGTGAATTATATGGGTGTTGTCATGGATCTTGCCTATTAACAACAGTAACAAGAATTTACCAAGGCATGGAAGGATGCCGACCAACAGCAGTAGCCAGCATTCAAAACATGTGATTTTTCCCAGTAATGAGATTAGCAGGCATCTAGACAGAACCAGGTGCAAATCGCACTATTGATAGGAAACAGCTTACCTAGACAATTGAGAGCTCAGTGGGGGTATACACATGCTAATTTATAGAGTCATGGAATTTGAGAGATGCAGACAGCCAAATATACAGGAGGAAGAATCAAAGACACAAATGATATAATTGCCAGTGCCATCCGAAGCAGACAGGCCTATTCACCTCAAACAGCCTGACAGGTGAGTCCACAGCTCACAGCCAGACAGGCCTATTCACCTCAAACAACCTGACAGATCAGTCTACAGCTCACAGCCAGGAGGCTGGGCCCGGATCAAACTCTTAGAACCAAGGCAGTGCAGAAACCTCTGTGAAAGCAGTTTACATATCTTCCCTGGACCAGGAAAAGATGTTTCCCAGACTTGATCCTCAGCCTTGTATTGTGTGGTAACTATAAATTGGATTTGACTTATAGATTTGGTTAATTTGGGAAGGAGTTCAGGGATCATAGATATATTTATAGAATCCCTACAGTAAAGGAGGAGGCCATTCGGCCCATCGGGTCTGTGCCGACCACAATCCCACCCAGGCCCTGTTCCCGTAACCCCACACATTTACCCTGCTAATCCCCCTGACACTAAGCATAGCCAATCCACCTAATCTGCACATCTTTGGACTGTGGGAGGAAACTGGAGCGCCCGGAGGAAATCCACACGGACATGGGGAGAAAATACAAACTCCACACAGTGCCCCAAGCCGGGAATCAAACTGGGTCCCTGGCACTGTGAGGCAGCAGTGCTAACCACTGTGCCACCGTGCTGCCCTCCTTTGGAACAAAGGGATAATTTCTACATAGATTGTGTGTGTGTATTTAGTGATTCATACACTTAATTGTCTTAGAGTATTGTCCTGTTTATGTGTATTTGTCTTTAATAAATAGTCTTTTAATAATTGATACACAATGGCTGGACTGGTTATTCTCACTGGGGTTTTACGTGACTCCTCACACCATTCCAAAAACAAAACTATACATCACCACAAACCAGTGTTTCAAGTTGGGACACCCTCGCAGATAACATCAGCGTGGTTTGTAACAGTATAAATGGGCAGTCGGTTAGCTCAGTTGGCTGAACGGCTGGTTCGTGATGCAGAGCTTGGGTTCAATTCCCATACTGCCTGAGGTTACTCATGTATGTCCACCTCTCAACCTTGCCCTTTGCCTGAGATGTGGTGATTCTATGGTTAATTTGCCACGAGTCCGCTGTCCCCTTTAAGGGCGTGAGCATCCAATGGCTATCTGGGAGTATGGGTGGCTTTACCTATATCGCTTACAGGGATGTTAACCATATTCCCATGGCCAGCGTTATCTGGTGGAATCTGGTATTGAAGTTGAAATATTTTCTTTGTAATACTGTGAAAGGTGAATCAGTTACATTAACCCAAAGGGATTTAACTGAGGAATCTTCATCTGAAACGCACAGCAAAATTTGGATGGAGAAGCCATTCAGCCCTTTGAGTTTCATGGCTGATCAGTACCCACTTTTGGTCTGTAACTCTCAGTATCCTCGCCTTGTTTTAATAAAATCTTGTTTTAATTTTCAGTTGACCCCCACAACCTCAATAGGTGGATTCTCAAGTGGCGGATTCGCGTGAAAACTGGAGTGATTCACATTCATTTTTTCACTGGGAGTTCAGACAAGAATCTCCCACACTCCGTGCACTGCAGAGGCCACCAGTGTGAATATCATTAAATTTCAGGGGGCAGGGCCTATCCCCACCGGAGGGGCTGAAATCAGCAAGCTGAGAGGGCCACTGTGCATGCACTGATCAGTCACTGCCAAGATCGGAGCATACGTAGTAGCCCCGCACTGACAGCCTCACCGATTGCAGGCCAGCTCAATCGCTGCCCGCCGTGATCTCCAGCCCGCTAACCTCCCCACAGCAGGCTGGAACAGTGGAGGGCAGTGCCAGGGGCACAGGCTGGCACTGCCAAGGTGCCAATGCACAGGGAGCACCCCCCCACCGCCCAACCCCTGGGGGACCCCAATTGCCCCCCCCCCTTCACCACTCCAGCAGTGGGATCAGGCCGCTAGTTCCCTGAGAGTGGGGAGCTAATGTAAGCCCGCTGGAATGAAACATTCTGGCGGGGTGGGAGAGGTTAGCGGGCCCGGAGACTTCAATCCCGGGCCCGCTAATCTCATTTAAAATATATACAAATGACCATTTTAATGGTCTGTGCATCTCCCTGCCGATTCCTGGTGTAGAGCAGACGCTGCCGGAAATCCGCCACTGAGAGATGCAAGTGGGGCGCGAATGCTCGCGCAAACCCTGCGAATTGGACACCATGGAATTCTCCTGACCCACTGCGCTAAAAAATTAGTAAGAGTTTTAACAACACCAGGTTAAAGTCCAACAGGTTTATTTGGTAGCAAATGCCATTAGCTTTCAGAGCGCTGCTCCTTCGTCAGATGGAGTGGATATCTGCTCTCAAACAGGGCATACAGAGACACAAAATCAAGTTACAGAATACTGATTAGAATGCGAATCTCTACAGCCAACCAGGTCTTAAACATACAGACAATGTGAGTGGAGGGAGCATTAAGCACAGGTTAAAGAGATGTGTATTGTCTCCAGACGGGACAGCCAGTGAGATTCTGCAAGTCCAGGAGGCAAGCTGTGGGGGTTACTGATAGTGTGACATAAACCCAACATCCCGGTTGAGGCCATCCTCATGTATGCGGAACTTGGCTATCAGTTTCTGCTCAGCGACTCTGCGCTGTCGTGTGTCGTGAAGGCCACCTTGGAGAACGCTTACCCGAAGATCAGAGGCTGAATGCCCGTGACCGCTGAAGTGCTCCCCCACAGGAAGAGAACAGCCTTGCCTGGTGATTGTCGAGCGGTGTTCATTCATCCGTTGTCGTAGTGTCTGCATGGTTTCCCCAATGTACCATGCCTCGGGACATCCTTTCCTGCAGCGTATCAGGTAGACAACGTTGGCCGAGTTGCAAGAGTAGGTACCGTGTACCTGGTAGATGATGTTCTCACGTGAGATGATGGCATCCGTGTCGATGATCCGGCACGTCTTGCAGAGGTTGCTGTGGCAGGATTGTGTGGTGTCGTGGTCACTGTTCTCCTGAAGGCTGGGTAGTTTGCTGCGGACAATGGTCTGTTTGAGGTTGTGCAGTTGTTTGAAGGCAAGAAGTGGGGGTTTTTCGGATGGCCTTGGTGAGATGTTCGTCTTCATCAATGACATGTTGAACGCTCCGGAGGAGATGCCGTAGCTTCTCCGCTCCGGGGAAGTACTGGACGATGAAGGGTACTCTGTCCACCGTGTCCCGTGTTTGTCTTCTGAGGAGGTCGGTTCGGTGTCGGAACTGTTGATTGATGAGTCGAGCGCCATATCCTGTTCTTATGAGGGCATCTTTCAGCGTCTGGAGGTGTCTGTTGCGATCATTCTCATCCGAGCAGATCCTATGTATATGGAGGGCTTGTCCGTAGGGGATGGCTTCTTTAATGTGTTTAGGATGGAAGCTGGAGAAGTGGAGCATCGTGAGGTTATCCGTGGGCTTGCGGTACAGTGAGGTGCTGAGGTGACCGTCCTTAATGGAGATGGGTGTGTCCAAGAATGCAACCGATTCCGGAGAGTAGTCCATGGTGAGTCTGATGGTGGAATGGAACTTGTTGATGTCATCATAGAGTTGTTTCAGTGATTGTTCACCATGAGTCCAAAGGAAGAAAATGTCATCGATGTATCTAGTGTATAGCATCGGTTGAAGGTCCTGTGCGGTGAAGAAGTCTTGTTTGTACCTGTGCATGAAGATGTTGGCATATTGAGGTGCGAATTTGGTCCCCATGGCTGTTCCATGTGTCTGGATGAAGAACTGGTTGTTGAAGGTGAAGACATTGTGGTCCAGGATGAAGCGGATGAGTTGTAAAATTGCATCTGGAAACTGGCAGTTGTCGGCGTTGAGTACTGAGGCCGTTGCAGCAATGCCATCATCGTGTGGGGATGCTGGTGTAGAGTGCTGAGACATCCATTGTGATGAGCAGTGCTCCTGGTTCAACTGCTCCATGTGTGCCGAGTTTCTGTAGGAAGTCCGTAGTGTCGCGACAAAAGCTGGGGGTTCTTTGTACAATGGGTTTCAGGATGCCCTCGACATAGCCGGAGAGGTTCTTGCACAGGGTCCCATTGCCCGATACGATGGGACGGCCGGGTGTGTTTGCCTTGTGTATCTTCAGGAGGCAGTAGAGATCTCCAACGCGGGGAGTACGTGGGATGAGAGCACAGAGGGTGCTCTGAAGGTCCAGATCAAAGGTCTTGATCAGAGTGTTGAGTTGGCGGGTGTGTTCTTTGGTCGGATCTGTGGGTAACTGTCTGTAGTGTTCCTCGTTGTTCAGTTGTTGGTACACTTCTTTGCAGTAATCCGTTCTGTTCAGTATGACGATGGCCCCTCCTTTGTCTGCTGGTTTGATGACAATGTTGTGGTTGGTCTTGAGAGTGTGGATGGCGTTGCGTTGTGCTTGAGTGATGTTTGGGGCTGTCTTGTGAGTGTGGCTGATGAATTTGGTGTTGACACACCTCCTGATGGCTTGGGCATACATGTCAAGTCGAGGGCAGCGGCCTTCCGGAGGAGTCCAATTCGACTCTTTCCTCTTCGGTTGCACTATGGATCTTTCTGTCGGCTGTTCCGGTTCATTGGCTGTCTCATTGTGTTCGCTGTTGGCCTCTTGGGGTTTGTGGAAGAACTCCCGCAGCCTCATTCGCCTGATGAATTCCTCTGCGTCTGCTGCGAGACTGATGGGTTCTATTTTGGTGGTGGGGCAAAAATTGAGCCCTCGGCTGAGAACTTCGATTTCATCTGGTTGAAGTGTGTAGTCTGACAAGTTGCCAATGGACTTCCCTGCAGTGGTACTGTTTTCTACTGTGGTACCGGGGGAGGCTTGGTTGCTGCTGGTGGCGATGCCGAGTTTCTCAAGTTTCCTGTTCTTGGTGTGCATGTAGATGGTGTAGTTCCTTGGTCTCGTCTGCTTGGCAGCGTTTCGCAGCTGGTCTGCGTCCTGAGCGCAAGTTGAGAATATGGATTCTATCTTGGTTTCCAGGCTGCGGCGTTTGCTGTAGAGCTGGTGTATGAGGTGGTTGAGGAGGGTGAGAGAGGTGCGACGGCAAAGTCTCTCAGCGTAGTCTGTGTTATAGGTTGACCTGAGTGGGTTCGTGATCCGTAGTCCTTTCGGTATCTTGTCTGTTTTCTTGCATCTTTGTAGAAACTTGATGTCTGTGTCGATATGCGCGATCTTCTTGGAGATCCTCTCCACTTGGAATTGGCAGTTTGCGGTGTCGATGGTAGTCATGATGTGGAGATGCTGGCATTGGACTGGGGTAAACACAGTAAGAGTTTTAACAACATCAGGTTAAAGTCCAACGGGTTTATTTGGTAGCAAATGCCATTAGCTTTCGGAGCGCTGCTCCTTTGTCAGATGGAGTGGATATCTGCTCTCAAACAGGGCATACAGAGACACAAAATCATCGATACGGATGCCATCATCTCACGTGAGAACACCATCTACCAGGTACACGGTACCTACTGTTGCAGCTCGGCCAACGTTTTCTACCTGATACGCTGCAGGAAAGGATGTCCCGAGGCATGGTACATTGGGGAAACCATGCAGACGCTACGACAATGGATGAATGAACACCGCTCGACAATCACCAGGCAAGACTGTTCTCTTCCTGTGGGGGAGCACTTCAGCGGTCACGAGCATTCAACCTCTGATCTTCGGGTAAGCGTTCTCCAAGGCGGCCTTCACGACACACGACAGCGCAGAGTCGCTGAGCAGAAACTGATAGCCAAGTTCTGCACACATGAGGATGGCCTAAACCGGGATCTTGTGTTTATGTCACACTATCAGTAACCCCCACAGCTTGCCCCCTGGACTTGCAGAATCTCACTGGCTGTCCTGTCTGGAGACAATACACATCTCTTTAACCTGTGCTTAATGCTCCCTCCACTCACATTGTCTGTATGTTTAAGACCTGGTTGGCTGTAGAGATTCGCATTCTAATCAGTATTCTGTAACTTGATTTTGTGTCCCTGTATGCCCTGTTTGAGATCTGGTGTTTAACCTGGTGTTGTTAAAACTCTTACTGTGTTTGCCCTGTTTGAGAGCAGATATCCATTCCATCTGATGAAGGAGCAGCGCTCCGAAAGCTAATGGCATTTGCTGCCAAATAAATCTGTTGGACTTTAACCTGGTGTTGTTAAAACTCTTACTGTGTTTACCCCAATCCAACGCTGGCATCTCCACATCATGGCTAAAAAATTAGCACAGTGCGATGGGAGAATTGCGGCCAACATCTTTTTGCGGGGGGTTTGTTTGAGATTTCCATTACCCTCTGTGTGAAGAAGAGCTTTCAGGGAACACCTCTAAACAGTCCAGCTCATCTTAATGTTGAACTGCCATTCGGGGAAAGGGTTTCTCCTTATCTTTCCTAAACATCGATCTATCTTTGTTGCATCTTCATTCTTAACGGTGCGATTCAACATGTACACAAGTAACCAGTTCCACATCCTGGCAAAGAAGTTAAAGGGCCAGAGGTGGCCTTCCTGTGTGAGCAGTTGTAAAACACAAGAATGAAGCAGTCTGCAGATTGCCACTCGTGAAGCACTTTGACTGCATAACAACACTGGCTGCACTTCAAAGCCGCTCATTGTTTGTGAAGTGTTTTGGAATGTTTCCAAGAAGTGTGATGAAGCACTATATAAATGCAAGTTCTTTCTTTCATCCCATTGACAGTGGCAACCACTACATCCTTATTATCATGTAGCTTCTCAGCACCAGAGCAGATGAAATGACAGTTCTCCATCTATTCTCTCGTTCCACCCATGCTCCCAGCACTTCATTATCATTACTTTGTAAGCCAGCTGCATACTATTTTCTGTGCTTGCTTTTTCCTTTAATCCTCCTCGCACACAAATACGCTGGGGAGCCTTTTCAATACTGTAACAAGATAGCATTAGGATCACCAATCTGAGGTTTCATATAAGCACATCATGTAGACTGGCGCCTTTGACAAATAAGTAGCATAATAAAGGGTTGAGATAAAATCTTAAATCGCAATGTAATCCTTCCATGCGATAGTTGTGGCCCAGTCTGTAACACCCTGCAGAGTCTGAAGGTTGTGGGTTCAAGCTCCACCTGGAGACATGGACAACAAAATCCAACATGACGCTTCAGTGCAATACCAAGGGAGGGCTACACTGTCCGAAGTGAAGCCCTTTGGCTGAGATGTTAAACTAAGATCTTGCTGGCCTATCAGGTGGATGTGAAGGATTCGAAGACACTAATTTGGAGAAAGGCAGAGGAGTTTCCCCCAAAGTCCTGGCCAATATGTTTACTCCTCGACCAATATCACTAAAACAGATTCTGGTCATTGTCACATCACTGTATGTGGAGTTTGCTGTAGGAAAACTGGCAGCCTCATTTTCTACATTCCAACAGTAGCTGAAATTTTCTGCTCCCATTCGCGTCGAGCAGGTAATGTTAATGCCTCGCATTAAGTTGACCTTTCTCTACGCCCTAGCTATGACTGTAACATTACATTCTGCACTCTCTCGTTTCCTTCTCTATGAACTGTATGCTTTGTATAGCGCACAAGAAACAATACTTTTCACTGTACACTAATACATGTGACAATAATAAATTAAATCAAATCAAAAATCAAAAGGTTCGGTGACAAGAGCGGAAAATACTGCAAGAAGGCCAAAGTTACATTTTATGTCAGCATTAAAGCTTGCCATAATCATCTCCCTCCCCTTCCTCTGGCGCTCCTCCCACCACCCCAATCAATGGTGGGCTGCATTTCCTGCCGTTCAATCTCATTATCAGGCCTGTAGGTTGGAATCATACAGCCAGAGGAAACCCATGCAGACACGGGGAGAATGTGCAAATTCCACACAGACAGTCATCCAAGACCAGAATTGAACCCGGATCCCTGGCGCTGTGAGGCAGCAGTGCGAACCACTGTGCTGCCGTGCCATATGTGCCGACTAGGGTCATATCATGGTGACGCAGCTTGGAAAGTTTCACCTCTCCTGACCTTCCTGATCTTACGTCATTTATGTGCTGCATCCTTGAGGTTCTGTGTCACCACAGGCTGAGGCATATGGGATAGTGGGGGGTGGTGGCATCCTCTCACAGCTCAAAGGTGCAAAGAGCACATGTTGACAATGACTGGAATGAATGATACTA
Organism: Mustelus asterias; assembly: GCF_964213995.1. Taxonomy (NCBI): domain Eukaryota; kingdom Metazoa; phylum Chordata; class Chondrichthyes; order Carcharhiniformes; family Triakidae; genus Mustelus; species Mustelus asterias. The sequence goes on along the minus strand of NC_135813.1, from coordinate 85,567,647 downwards.
TCCCTGTGCATTGTGGGAGACATCCTCATTCCTTAAGAGATACATGAATGACTGATGTGTTCCGTCATTGTGAGGGGATTCCACAAAAGTGTTGGAAACCTTGCACAAAGCACATGGAGGAAGCCTTCGACTGAGCACCCTGCCTTTTTCTGGAGATTGGGGCGATATGGTGGCACAGTGGTTAGCACTGCTGCCTCACAGCGCCAGGGACCCGGGTTCGATTCCCAGCTTGGATCACTGTGCGGAGTCTGCACATTCTCCCCGTGTCTGTGTGGGTTTCTTCCGGATGCTTCGGTTTCCTCCCACAGTCCGAAAGACATGCTGGTTGGGTGCATTGGCCATGCTAAATTCTCTCTCAGTGTACCCGACCATGCACTGGAGTGTGGCGACTAGGGGATTTTCACAGTAACTTCATTGCAGTGTTAATGTAAGCCTACTTGTGAGACTAATAAATAAACTTAAAACTTAAACTTAATTGTGGCTGGGGCAGCCTTCAAATGTGGTGCCCTGAAGATTGCGCTGAGGTAATGGCGGGGTGAACAAATCAGAGACCACCTTGCCAGCAATATGGTGTGGAACCAATGCCTGAGTGCCGCACTATGCAGCAGAAAAAAGCTGACATTACCACTGGCAGGCTCAACACTGCTTTTTGCGTCCACCATCAACCTTTGCCGAATTTCAGGAAAGTCTCTCACCGGTGACTACCAAAAGCTGGCAGTTAAAATGGCTGCAGGCAGGAGCCAGCTTGAACTCAGAAGGAGCAATGCTTCTCTGACTTCAGAATAGGATGGGAATAGAGGGATATGATTCCCGGAGGAGTAGGGGGTTTTAGTTCAGTCAGGCAGCATAGTCGGTGCAGGCTTGGAGAGCTGAAGAGCCTGTTTCTGTGCTGTAATTTTCTTTGCTCTTTGTTCTTTGACTTGCAGCCTCCACCCACTACATTCTCCTTAACCACGTGGGGGTGGAGGAAGGAAAAACATTAGGTTTCATAAGTAAATAGTTTTGCAATTGCATTGTGTCTGACTGATGGTTATTTCCATCTCCAAGCCTTTCTTGAGGTGCTGCCTCACATTGGGATTCAATCCGCTTGTGCCAAAACATCACCAAGTGTCTATTCAACAGGCATACAGAAACATGATGATTATGTTACTGGGCAAACAATGCAAAAAACATGAGTTCACATCCCATCATTTGAGATTGTGAATTCTGTTTGAAACATTGTGAAATAATAATCTGGTATCAGTAAAAATGACCATGGAGCTGTAAATTGTTATAAAAACAATCCAACTGGTCCATTAACGTTTAGACCTACCAAGTGTCCTAATATCTTCTTGTGGTTCAGGGTCAATTTTTATTTAATATCCACTCCTGGGACAATGTACAACATTAAATGTGTGATATGTGTGACATCAAATGAATGTGTGGAGTTTGCATTTTCTCCCCGTGTCTGCGTGGGTTTCCTCCCACACTCCAAAGATGTGTGGGTTAGATTGATTGGCCATGCTGAATTGCCCCTTTGTGTCAGGGGGATTAGCGGGGTAAATATGTGGAGTTATGGGAATAAGGCCTGGGTGGGATTGTGGTCAGTGCAGACTCGGTGGGCTGAGTGGCCTCCTTCTGTACTGTAGGGATTCTATGATATAAACACAAGCTGTTTTTGCTGTTCTGTTAAAGAAGAGATGTTTTGTTTCTGAATCAAAGTAAAAATTCAAATGTCTGACACCTCGTCTCAGCTGAAGATACTGCCTTGTGTTGCCGCACATTCCACTGGCAGCCTTTTGCTATGATGTGGAGATGCCAGCGTTGGACTGGGGTAAGCACAGTAAGAAGTCTCACAACACCAGGTTAAAGTCCAGCAGGTTTATTTGGTCGCACAAGCTTGTGGCTTGTGCTACCAAATAAACCTGTTGGACTTTAACCTGGTGTTGTGAGACTTCTTACCAGCCTTTTGCTGGACAATCTATTATTTGTTCTTTAGCCAAGAGCCAATTTCCTGACTATTTGACTATGAAGGACATCACAGCCAGCTCCCTATCCTGTCCTCACCTACAGCTATCTGATAAAGAGCAGGGACTGCAGCTGACTTTTCTTTTTGTTTTTCCGTGACCCAGCAGGTTGTAGCTCCCTAAATCCTATCCTGGACCAAGACTAATTACCAGTTCACAGACCCAGACTCAAACCAATGTAGCTTTAGTGACGCGCTGCTCTTTAAATTCATGCAACACGATCAGCCTCTAGTGCCCACACATTTACTATCTGTGAATATATTAATACTTCATTGAATCACAGGAAGCTGAATTACCAAGCTCCATCAAAGCCTGCACTAAATCTATCTCCACCTAATCTACTCCCATTCTTATACTCATTCCCCACACCGTTTAACAATTTTCTTTTTCAAACAACGATAATCATAGAATCTCTACAGTGCAGAAGGAGGCCATTTGGCCCATCGAGTCTGCACCGACCACAATCCCACTCTGGCCCTATTCCAGTAACTCCACATATTTACCCCACAAATCCCTCTAACCTATGCAATGTTTTCCTTCTTGAAATAGCAATGCAGTTGAATATTAACTTCTATATTTTTTTACCTCAACATCACATTTACAGCACGTGAATAGGCCATTTGGCCAGAATAGTCCGTACTGGTGTTTATACTCCACACAAGTCTCCTCCTCCCTTATTCATCTCACCCTATCAATATATCCCTCTCTTCCTTTCTCCCTTGTGTATCTGGTTTGTCATTCAGTACCTCTATGCTATTCACCTCAACCACTACTTGTGGTGGCAAGTTCCACATTCTATATACCCTCTGGGTAAAGAGGTTTCTCTTGAGTCTCTTATTGGATTTATCAGTGGCTATCTAATATTTCCCAAATGTTTTTTGGCACTGAACCATTTCCCCTCCCCCACATACCCTATTTTGTTGTGGAAATGTCAAACTCTGTACATCACCCAGCATACAAATACAGCCAAATGTTGTATTTATTTACCTTAATCATCTGTTCTCTCTGGTTGCATCTGAGAATTGGAATCCCCCAAGTTCCCTTTGAAAGTTCTTCTTTATTAATGGTTGCAAACAGAACAGTTGCAATCTTTAAGTTATGGAGCTGAGTTTTTGAGCTGTCTTTAGTGTAATGAACCTCTCACAGCACCGCTGCAACTTTCGGGCATGCGTACTGTGCCATTACACTGGTAGGCCAGGCCTTCCAAACAACTGGTTGTGTCAGTCATGGTTCAGTGAGAACGTTTACCAACTTTCACAGATGCACCATTGAAAGCATTCTTTTTGGTTGTATCACAACTTGGTATGGCTCCTGCTCTGTCCAAGACCACAAGAAATTACAAAGGGTCGTGAATGTAGCCCAAACCATCACGTAAACCAGCCTCCCATCCATTGACTCTGTCTACACTTCCCACTGCCTCGGCAAAGCAGCCAGCATAATTAAGGACCCCACGCACCCCAGACAAACTCTCTTCCACCTTCTTCCAACAGGAAAAAGATACAAAAGTCTGAGGTCACGTATCAACTGGCTCAAGAGCAGCTTCTTCTCGGTTGCCATCAGACTTTTGAATGGACCTACCTCACATTAATTTGATCTTTCTCTACACCCTACCTATGACTGTAACAGTACATTCTGCGCACTCCCCTTTCCTTCTCTATGAACGGTATGCTTTGTCTGTATAGCGTGCAAGAAACAATACTTTTCACTGTACCCCAATACATGTGACAATAATAAATCAAATCAAATCATAAAGCATTCTGAGACAGAAGGTCATCGGTTCAGAAAGTTCAGCACCTAATCAAAGCAGGTTCTGCCTATGCAGGCCTGAGGGAGTGCCGCACTGCCAGCAGTGCTGTCTTTTGGATGAGGCATCAAACCAAGGTCTGTTTTACCAGTGTTGGTTGAGGAAGAACTCCCCTGCTCTTCTTTGAACATAGAAGTCTCACAACACCAGGTTAAAGTCCAATAGGTTTATTTGGTACAGAGACAGAAGGTCATCGCTTTCGGAGCGCTGCCCCTTCATCAGGTAAGTGGGAGTTCTGTTCACAAACAGGGCATATAAAGACACAAACTCAATTTAAAATTGTCTACAATAAGGGGCAGCGCTCCGAAAGCTAGTGGCTTGTGCTACCAAATAAACCTGTTGGACTTTAACCTGATGTTGTGAGACTTCTTACTGTGTTTACCCGAGTCCAACGCCGGCATCTCCACTTCTTTGAACATGCCATGGGATCCCTACTCGAGGGAAACAATACTCTAAAACTGCACTGTTACCCTTCCTGAATTCATACACATGGGGCCCTTCATTATAAAACCGTTGACATTGAGTGGGCTTGTTAAAAATCAAAGGAGCAGCAAATAAAGAAGAGAGACTGTAAGGAAATTAGATCCAAGGAAGTGAAAAGTACAGATGAGAAATGCAGATATGGAAAAGCAGAGTGCTGTGAAAATGCTGCAAAAATGCATTAGGGATAGAAGTCTATTCATATGAAAATGTCAATAAGAGTTAATGATAGGGAAGTTCACATCAAATAACAACTTGCATTTGTATAGGGCCTGTAATGTAGGAAAGGCCCCAGGGTGCTTCATGGAGGTAGGAAAACAAACCAAGCAGAGTAGGAGACATTGGTTAAAAAAGGAATAAGAATATCACGTCTTTTATATTCTTGGAATGTACCAAACAACTTTACAGCCAATGAAATACTTTTGAATTGTGATCACATTGGTAATGTAACAAACACAGCAGCCAATTTATTCACAGTAAGCTCCAAAAAACAGCAATGTGATGCTGACCAGCTAATCTGTTTTTTCATGTTGGTTGAATGATAAGTAAAGGCCAGGACACAAAGGAGAACTCCACTTCCCTTCTTCAAAATACTCTCCATGGAATTTTTTATGTCCACCTGAGAGATCAGACAGGATCTCAATTTAATGCCTTATCTGGAAAACACCACCTCCAATAATGCAGCACTCCCTCAATACTGCACTGGAAGTGTTGGGCTAAACTTTATGCTCTAGAATCGCTTCTCGGCCTTTTGGCTAAGATCAAGTGTAGTCTGCTGATGCTGCACTTGGTAATGGCCACTGGGTTGCATTCAAGCTTCATTTTCATATGAAGCAATTCTTAAAAGCGGCATCTCGGCCTTTTGGCTAAGATGCAAATGAGATCAAGCCTTGGAGAAGGAAGACCTGCGCCTCCTCCAATCAGCTTGGCTCATGTAGACCAGGCCCAGGACAGGGTAAAGGGTCGCATGCCCTGTCTTGTCAGCCTGGATCGGAAATGCCTCAACTTGTTGAGACTCTGAATTGGACTTGATTTGATTGAATTGGAAAAGTATATAAAAAAATAAAGATAATCTGTTGGAGTCATGTTTATTGAGGGATAAATGTTGACCAGGTCACAAGAACATTTCCTGCTCTTCACATAGTGTCATGAAATTCTTTACATCCATCGGAACTGGCAAATGGGGCCTTGGTTAAAGACAGCATGTTCACAGTGCAGCTATCCCTTACTCTGAAACGTCACATTAATATTCTCACAGTGGGACTTGAACATGTGACCTACAGCCTCAGAGATGAAACTGCTACCAACTGAACTGAAAGTGACAAAGGTGCCGTTGGGGTGAGATTACCAGAATGTAGGCCCCTGCTCTACTGCTGCACAGTAAGAAGTCTCACAACACCAGGTTAAAGTCCAACAGGTTTATTTGGTACCACAGGCTTTCGGAGTGTCGCTCCTTCTTCAGGTGAGTGGAAGCGACACTCCAAAAGCTTGTGCTATCAACTAAACCTGGTGGACTTTAACCTGGTCTTGTGAGACTTCTTACTGTGCTTATCCCAGTCTAACGCTGGCATCTCCACATCATGGCTACTGCTGCAGGTGCAGAGCTGATTCAAGGGCATGTAAAAGAAGCCAGAGTTGGAAAAGTAAGGTGTGAAAACAGGTACCAACATTTAAACTTGGAATTTACATTTGGTTACCTCCAGACTCAATCATTCCAATGCAATCCTGGATGGCTCCCTTCCACTCTCCATAAACGTGAGCTCATTCTAAACTCTGCTCCATGTTTCCTATCACTCACACCAATTCCTGCTCGCCCATCACCCCTGCGCTTGTGGACCTTCATTGGCTCTGGCAAAACCGTGGGTTTAAAATTCTCTTCCTTGTTTACAAATCCCCTCATGTCCTCACCCCTCCCTATTTCTGTAAATCTCCTCCAGCCCTAAAACCCTCCAAGATCTCTGAGCTCCTCCAACGTTGGCCTTTGTAGCATTCCAAATTTTCTTAAGCTCCACAATTGATGTCTGTGCCTTCAATGGACTAGGCCCTGAACATTGAAATGCTCTCCTTTAACCTCTCTCTCCTACTCAAAAGCACGCCTTAATACTGATCCCTTTGACCTTGGTTTCAGTCACTGGTCCTCATTACCTCCTTTGTGGCTCAGTGTCAAATTTTGCCTGATAATACTCTCATCATAGAATCATAGAATCCCTACAGTACAGAAGGAGGCCATTCGGCCCATCGAGTATGTACAGACCACAATCCAGCCCGGGCCCTATTCCAGTAACCCCACACATTTACCCTGCTAATCCCCCTGACACTAGGGTCAATTTAACATGGCCAATCAACCTAACCTGCACATCTATGGACTTTTGTGAAGTGTCTTGGGAAGTTTTGCTTTGCTGATGGCACCATATAAATACAAGCTGTTAGGAGCAAGCTCTGACTTGATGAGCATTTTAGTCTGAAAAAGGCCACATTGATGAAGACATGAAGGATTCAATCTGGGCTCTGTGCTATTGTGTGATGCTGGTGATAGCATGTCGGAAGCCCATTTGACATCTCACCATTAAAGCCAATGGAAATAAAATCTACTGGGCATGGGGGATGTGGAATGGTTTACAGCTCACTATCAGTTATATAGCAGCACACAAAGTCAAAATTTACCCCCAGTAAATGTGAGAAATTGTATAAAAATGGGACATTTGGAAACTCCACAGTTAGAAGTAGATGTGGATATAAAATTGAATTGATCTGCACTGCAATAAGCCCAGCGTCTCATCACACTTACGGTTGATGATACATGCTGTTTGATGTCTCTCAAGTTTTACATTAAAAAGGAGACAGCATCAGCTGGCATGGTGTGCTACACATTTCTGCTTCTAGTGGCCTCAGGCTACAGACAGCTTTTCCCACACACTGAATTATATGTGGTTACTTATTTGACATTCAAATTACAGACACTCACATTGAAGTTTGATTCATTCATTTAATATTTCCTTTATTTTGAGACAAAACCATTCAGAAAATAATTCTAACTGTCGCTGACAGTTAATAAAACTGGGAAGTGTTGGCTCAGTGGGCTGCACTCTCACCTTTGGGTCAGAAGGGCAAAGTCCCACTCCAGAGAGTTGAGTACACTAATCTAGGCTGACACTTGCAGTGTCGCACAGAGGGAGTATTGCACTGTTTGGATAACGCAGTAAACTGAGACTGTGTCTGCCCTCTTGGGTGGATGTAAAAGATCCCACAACACCATTTGAAAAAGGACAAGATTGTGCTTCGTGGTGTTCTGGCCAATATTGATTCTTTAATCAATATAAAAACAGATGATTTGGTTATTATCACATGGCTGTTTGTGGAAGCTTGCTGTGCCCCAATTGGCTACCTCACTTCCCACATTGAAGCAATGATTGCTGTTTCTCTCTCTCTATTTCTTTCCAAAGACTGGAGTTCCTCTCTGTAGAAAAGGGAAGGCTATGGGGTGACCAAAAGAGATCTTTAAAATTATAAAGGTGTTTTAATTCATTCATGAGAAGTGGACATCATTGGCTGGCCAGCATTTATTGCCCATCTCTAGTTGCCTTTGGAAGGCAGTTGAGAGTCAACCACATTGCTGTGGCTCTGGAGTCACATGTAGGCCACACCAGGTAAGGGTGGCAGATTTCCTTCCCTAAAGGACATTAGTGAAGCAGATGGGTTTTTCTGACAATTGACAATGATTTCATGGTCATCAGTAGATTGTTAATTCCAGATAGTTTTTATTAAATTCAAATTCCACCATCTGCCATGGCAGGATTTGAACCCAGATCTCCAGAATATTAGCTGAGTTTCTGGATTAATAGTCTAGTGATAATACCACTAGGCCATCGCCTCCCCTATGATAGGGTAGACGCAGAGAAAATGTTTTCACTCATTGGGGAAAACCAAAGCTAGAGCCATAATGATAAATTGTCACTAATATATCCAAAGGGAGTTCAGGAGAAACTTCCTTACCCAGAGAGTGATGAGAATGTGGAACTTGTTATCATAGGGAGTGGCTGAGGTGAATAGAATAAATGCATTTCAGGGGAAGATGGGTAAATACATGATGGAGAAAAGAATCAAGGGATATAATGATAAGGTGAGATGAAGCAGGACAGGAAGAGGCTCATATAATGCATTCACACCAGCACAGACCAAATGGGCTGAATGGCCTGTTCCTTCAATGTACTGGGATCATTTGGTTAAACAAGCCCAGTGAGGGCTGTCCAGAACACTGAAGGTGAAGAAATCTGAATCCTTATCGGCTGATGATGTGGAGGTGCTAAAAATAGGGAAATAGCTGGAGACCAGAGATCACATTGCAATATTATTATCAGAACACTCAACACAGTCACATCAGGTACTCTCGCCACTGTTTTAATGATGATATTAGCTCATTTTAAGTAAACAGTTTGAACTCTCCAATGACACGGTGAAGAGAGGAGTTTTATACAAATACATTAAGGAGTTTGTGCAATAATGTCTCGCAGTGTGAGATGAATGAGAGAGGAGGAGGCTCATGTGGAACATAAACACTGGCTGGGACCAGTTGAGCCAAATGGCCTGTTTTCGTGCTGTATGTTCCCTGTAATTCGAGGTAATGTGGTTTAAAAAGTTTTAAAAACCCTTTAATCTTGATTGTAATTGTGAGAGGTGTGAGCATGGGGTGAGTGGAGGTGGAAGGTGTGCTGGGAGAAGGAGAGCAGGGGACTGGGGTACAGGAGAGTATCAGGCTCACCCCTACTTACTGGCTTGATTACTTTAGGCCTAACTCCCCTGCCATCTACACCCTAGATCCAATGTCAATGACCTAATGCCAGCAGAGAGTAGGGTGGGGGAGTCTATGGCTGTGAGGATGGGATGGAGTGAGGGTGGGGGGTGGGGTGGGGGGGGGGGGGGTTGGGATGGAGGCTGGCAATTAAGTTAAATGTAATGGCTGTAGGATTGATTTTGAAGTTAAGGTGAGAGGGGAGAGATACAAAAGGGTCCAAAGGAGCAATTTTTTCACATAGAGGGTGGTGAGTGCCTGGAACGAGCTGCCACAGGTAGTAGTAGAGACGGGTACAATTTTGTCTTTTAAAAAGCATTTAGACAGTTACATGGTAAGATTGAATCATAGAATCATAGAAACCCTACAGCACAGAAAGAGGCCATTCGGCCCATCGAGTCTGCACCGACCACAATCCCACCCAGGCCCTATTCCCGTCACCCCACACATTTACCCTGCTAATCCCCTGACACTAGGGTCAATTTATCATGGCCAATCAACTTAACCTGCACATCTTTGGACTGTGTAGAGGGAGATGGGCCAAATGTGGGCAATTGGAGTTAGCTTGATGGTAAAAACTGAGCAGCATGGACAAGTTTGGCCGAAGGGCCTGTTTCCATGCTGTAAACCTCTATGACTCTAAATGCAAATTGGAGAGCTTGAGGAAGGCCAGAACAGGGGAGGCCTGAAGTTTGCCATTTTGGGGGCCTGAATGAAGGAATCAATTGCTTGACTTATGAATCTCAGTGAGGCTGTTGCTTTCTGTCCACAGTGTTCCTGGCAAGTCAGCGTGGAATGAATGAATTTCACACTGCCGCAATTTTAACTCCTTTCTCCTTTTCACCCAATATTTGTCAGGCCTGGGGGATGGCGTTAATAACGCACCATGCAGTTACGCTCAAGGCTGCTTCCCAGTAGCTTATTTTTATTTGTTGACTCCAATGACTCCCAATTGGCAACACATCCATTTTAAAATTTTCATCCTTGTTTTCCAATCCCTCCATGGCTTTATCCTTCATCGCATCAGCTCCACAATCCTCCAAGTTCTCTGCACTCTGCAATTCTGGTCTCTTGCCCATCCTTGATTTTAATCTCTCCACAAGTGGCGTTATGGCACTGGACTCCAGAATTCCCTCTCCAGTCCACTCCATCTCTGTATCTCACTTCCTCCATTGAAACGCTTCTTTAAAACCTACCTCTTTGACCAAGTTTTTGTTAAGATGTTAACTTGTTAACTCCTTACGTGGCTCATTGTCAAATTCTGTTTAATAACATCTGATCATTGGGAAATGTTAGAGTCCATTATAAAGGATGTGATAGCAGAGCGTTTACAACTACATAAAGTAATCAAGCAGAGTAATCAATACATAATGTAATCAAGCAAGAAACCAGCATGGTTTCATAAAAGGGAAATCATGCCTGACAACTTTATTAGATTTCTTTAAGGTGGTAATGAACAGGATAAATAAAGGGGATGCAGTAGATGTAATTCATTTGGATTTCCAAGCAGAAGGGGCTCATGGGCAAAGGCTTAACTTGAGGGGTGAAGACCAGGAAAGAAATATAGAAACATAGGAGCAGGAGGAGGCCATTTGACCCTTCGAGCCAAAGGGTGCACACAGACACATGATTGGAGGAGATAATTAGTTGGGTTCAGAAAGCTTTGACCATCCTGGGTAAGAGTGCAAGAGGTAGTCAGGGCCAGAAAGGATAACTAATCCTGTAGCTCTACGCCACAACTTAGAGGGCTGTGCTTGGAATGACTGTCCTTGTCCAAGTCCAGGGAGGGGGAGGGCCTGACAGTTCTGTGTCAGTCTTGCCCAGCATGGTATGCAGGGCGTTATCAGCCCCTCACACACCGCACTCCTGGGGGTTTCTGGCTTCATACTGGTCAGCAGATGGCACAGTCATTATCAGGGGAATCAACTGCAGCATTTAGATGGGAAACTGGTAATGTGGTGGTGGTGGGGTGGGTGTGGGGGGCGTATGCTCGGTGGCGAAGCCTCTCTAGGTTGCAGTGCAATAGGCCTCAAAGTGAGGAGGGGTCAGGTCCATATGGGGCATCAGGACAACAAGACCGAGGGGTTCAGGGGTAGCACAGCAATATCAATAACAATGGTAGTAGGAGGATCAAGTTAGAAGGGGGGGAAAGAGAGGGATTGGAGGGAGGGGAAGCAGAGGATGATGGGGCAGATTTTCACAGTCACGGCGGGAGGGTTGAAGCTGGCCTGTCATTAGAACGATGTGGAGATGCCGGCGTTGGACTGGGGTAAACACAGTAAGAGTTTTAACAACACCAGGTTAAAGTCCAACAGGTTTATTTGGTAACAAATGCCATTAGCTTTTGGAGCGCTGCTCCTTCGTCAGATGGAGTGGAAATCTGACGAAGGGGCAGCGCTCCAAAAGCTAATGGCATTTGCTACCAAATAAACCTGTTGGACTTTAACCTGGTGTTGTTAAAACTCTCACTATCATTAGAACCCCAGCATCATAATTTTCCAGGACAAATCAGTGACACAGCTGAAAAAGAAAATATGAAAAAATTGCCAGGGGAGGGTCTTCAGCCCTTGTGGGAGGTGTTGACCGCTGCATTGGTGGGTTGGTTGAAGGGGTATGGGACTAATTTCCGATTATCCTAGTGAAGAGGACGACACAGCGGAAACCTGCCAGCAACAGTCAAGTTGCAATTTAGCTGAGTTGGCACCTTAACTCTTAAAGTGGGTTCATGTGAGAGGAAGGATGTTCTTGCTATAGAGGGAGTGCAGTGTAGGTTTACCAGGCTGATTCCTGGGATGGCAGGTCTGTCATATGAGGAGAGACTAAATTGGTTAGGATTATATTCATTGGAGTTTAGAAGAGTGAGAGGGGATCTCATAGAAACTTAGAAAATTCTAACAGCATTAGACAGGGTAGATTCAGAAAGAATGTTCCCGATGGTGGGGGAGTCCAGAACTAGGGGTCATAGTTTGAGGATAAGGAGTAAACCTTTTAGAACTGAGGTGAGGAGAAATGTCTTCACCCAGAGGGTGGTGAATGTGTGGAATTCACTACCACAGAAAGTAGTTGAGGCCAAAACGTTGTCTGATTTCAAGAAGAAATTAGATATAGCTCTTGGGGCTAAAGGGATCAAGGGATATGGGGGGAAGGGGAGGATCAGGGTATTAAATTGGTGATCAGCCATGATCCTAATGAATGGCGGAGCAGGCTCGAAGGGCCGAATGGCCTACCCCTGCTTCTACTTTCTTTGTTTCTATGTCTTTGGGAATAGGAAAGGACTTGGAAGCAATTCTACTGGGTCTCTACAAGTAATAGCTTTTCTCAAATTGGACGTATGGAACAGAGGCTCCTGTGTTTGAATTGAAAGAAGCTGGATCTAAAATATCTCCACCTGGTCCTGGTTCTAAACCCAGGCTTCCGTTTGTGATGGGGTGGTACATAATGTTCATAATGACGGTGCCAGGGATCAGTGCAGTGCTCCGCTGCTGCTGCTGCTTGGCAGATTTCCTTTGTTCCTCTCCTCCTTTTCTCTTTTGTTGAGCAACAAAGGTGATTTGGACAAGTTCCACCCTCTACTGACACAGCTTTCACCCGATTAAGATGACACCTGCCCTGTACTTGGCTTCCTCTCATACTGAACCAGCTGAGGTTGGGAACTGAGCCAGATGGGGGAATCGAGCCCATCTGGGGAATGGTAGTGAAGCGATTATGTTACTCGGCTAGAGGCCTGGTCTAGTGATTCCGAGAAATAAATTCAAATGTAGACAGCGAATTTAAATACAGCCAATTAAATAAATCTGGAGTTAAAAAGTGAGTCTGAGTCATTGTGACCGTGAAACTACCAGATTGTTGTAAAAAAAAACCCCATCTCGTTCACCAATATCATTTAGGGAAGGAAATCTGCTGGCCTAATGTGGTCTGACCTAAATGTGACTCCAGATCCGCAGCAATGTGATTAACTCATAACTACCCTCTGAAATGGCCGAGCCAAGCTCAGAGACTATCAGGGCTGGTCCTATCCTGTGAATTAATAAATAAAAAATAAAAAATTCAGTAAGACTTGCATTCCTGTAGTGCCTTTCATAACTTTCAGAGGTTTCAAAATATTTTCCAGCTGATCAAAGTGTCAGATTAAAATGTCTTTTCACATTCTCACCCCCGCCTCCCCCCCACCCCCGGCCCTGCTCCCTGCCTAAGAGATCATAAACTTAGGTAAGGGGTCGCAAATTTAAAACAGAGTTGAGGAGAAACTACTTCTCCCAAAGGGTTGTGAATCTGTGGAATTCGCTACCCCAGAGTGCGGTGGATGCTGGGACAGTGAGTAAACTTAAGGAGGAGTTAGACAGATTTTTAATTGGAAATGGGTTGAAGGGTTATGGGGAGAAGGCAGGAAAATGGGGATGAGGAGCATTATCAGCCATGATCGAATGGCGGAGCAAACTCGATGGGCTGAATGGCCTAATTCTGCTCCTAGAATAGAATCATAGAATCCCTACAGTACAGAAAGAGGCCATTCGGCCCATTGAGTCTGCACCGACCACAATCCCACCCAGGCCCTACCCCCAAATCCCTACATATTTTACCCACTAATCCCTCTAACCTACGCATCTCAGGACACTAAGGGGCAATTTTTAGCATAGCCAATCAACCTAACCCGCACATCTTTGGACTGTGGGAGGAAACCGGAGCACCCGGAGGAAACCCACGCAGACACGAGGAGAATGTGCAAACTCCACACAGACAGTGACCCGAGCCGGGAATCGAACCCAGGTCCCTAGAGCTGTGAAGCAGCAGTGCTAACCACTGTGCTACCGTGCCGCCCTTAACCACTGTGCTACCATGCCGCCCTATATCTTATGAACTTATGAACACTCAATGGAGTAAATATAACAGCCAATTTGAGCACAGTAAGATCCCACAGATAGTAATGTGATAATCAGATGATCTGCTGACTGTGGTTTAAATACTGTCCCCAGGACACCGGGGAAAACTCCAGTTCTTCTTTACATAGACTCATGGGATCTTTTACACCTACCTGAGAGAGAGCAGACTGGGGTAATATCTCATCTGGATGACACCATCTCTGCCGGTGCAACACTCTTCTCAGTGCTGCTCCAGGAGTTTCAGCCTAAATTACATATTCCGGTCTGTGGAGTGGGACTTGAACCCACAGCTTTTCTGACTCTGAGGCAAGAGTGCTACCCACTGAGCCACAGCTGACGCTGCCAACTCTTGTCTCTCCCATTGACACTTCAAGATATTTTGCTTCTAAGCTGCACAACATGATTCTTTAAGTAGAGAGCTCTCATATCTGACGCTCGCTCTCTGTGTCAGTGTGACTGCGGGAAGCATCTGTTCAAATTATCAGCATGGCAACCAGGAGAATGGCAGGGTACAGATGCTGGAATGTAATCTGCATCTTTCCTGAACTGCAGGGTTTCCAAAATAATCCTGATGGAAAGCTGCCATCGAATAGGTTCATTCATTTGTGATGGATTTCAGAATGTCTGGTCCACGAATACTGTGCCTGGGTACCAGAATCTAACATATGCCTAATTGCTGAAGGAAGCAACAACAGGATAAATCCTCCCGGCACTGCAGTCGCTGTTCACTTTGGGTTTCATTCTTTATGAATTCTACTCTTAACCTTTGTTGGTGACAGAGACTAACAATTTTACATGGAATATTAACAGCACAGGCTGTAGAAGCACTGGGTTGCAATGACTGGCGACCAAGGACTTACAACAATAGAGGTTTATTGTAAATCCTGAGCAGCTCTTACATGCTGTCTATCTCCCCACACTCCGGGAAGAACTCCCACGCCACAGACACGTGACCTCTTTTGTACTTGCCTCATCCCAGCATCCATGTGACCACCTGGTCTACACAGACCATTTGGTCTAACTGGTTCATGCTGGTGTTTATGCTGCACACCAGCTCACCTTACTTCATCTCACCTTATCAGCTTATCCCACTGGGTGATGCTTTTCACATTCTCACCACCCTCTGCCTAGAGATGATGTGGAGATGCCGGCGTTGGACTAGGATGGGCACAGTAAGAAGTCTCACAACACCAGGGTAAAGTCCAACAGGTTTATTTGGAATCACGAGCTTTTGGAGCGCTGCCCCTTCATCAGGTGAGTCACCACGCACCTGATGAAGGGGCAGTGCTCCACTTGCCTTACAAGTGGAGTCATCTATGTTTTTTAAAAATTCATTCATGGGACATGGGTGTCACTGGCTGCGCCAGCATTTATTCCCCATCTCTAGTTGCCCGAGGGCAGTTGAGAGTCAACCACATTGCTGGGGTTCTGGAGTCACATGTAGGCCAGACCAGGTAAGGACGGCAGATTTCCTTCCCTGAAGCATATTAGTGAGTAAGAAGTCTCACAACACCAGGTTAAAGTCCAACAGGTTTATTTGGTAGCAAATACCATAAGCTTTTGGAGCAATGCTCCTTTGTCAGATGGAGTGGTCTCTGTTCTCAAACAGGGCACAGACACAGAAATCAAATTACAGAATACTGATTAGAATGCAAATCTCTACAGCCAGCCAGGTCTTAAATGTACAGACAATTGTTTAGTAAGCCCGAGGACTGCCTATACTTGAATATTTGCAGGGCTGTGGGAAGAGAGCAGGGAAAGAGTGATGGTAATTGGATAGCTCTTTCAAAGAGCCATCATAGGTACCATGAGCTGAATGGCCTCTGTCTCTGCAGCATCATCCTGTGTTCCTGTCACCTGAAATGGGCAACTCATGGTTACAGGTTTGTACAAGTGCCCTGTCAAATGTCCATTCTGTATCTGCGAGCCTTAGAATAGAATAGAATCCCTACAGTGCAGAAGGAAGCCATTTGGCCCATTGAGTCTGCACCGACCACAATCCTACCCAGGCCCTATCCCCATAACCCCTTACATTTACCCTGCTAATCCCCTTGACACTAGGGTTAACTGAGCATGGTCAATCAACCTAACCCGCACATCGTTGGACTGTG